>NW_026047724.1:37500-56681 GCF_023864345.2 Schistocerca serialis cubense | reverse complement strand
AGGAGGACGGCGCGCGATGTGGCCCGACGGCTGCGGGCCGATCGGGAAACGGCGGGAGGGCGACGGAAGGCGATGGGGCGGCGGAGGCGCGTTTGCACGGCCGTCATCGCCGCACGCCTCGGCTTGTGTGGCTGTGGCGCCGGCCGCGCTGGCCGGGCTGCCGCGGCGACGGTGTGGGAGTTTTGCCGAAGGTTTGGCCATTGTGGCGGGTCGTCGGCTGGGGCTGTGGGGGCGGCATTTGGGCGGGGGCGGCGATTCTCGGCGGGCCGACCCAGGCTGTAGCGCGCGGTAGCTGCAGTTTGGCCGTGGTTTGCGGCGCTGCCGTGGCGACTGGTTGGCGACTGTGGTGTGGCTGTGTGTAGCCCCATCCTCGGTGGTTTGAAAGGCGCGGGCGGTTGTGGCGCAGGTTTGGGGCTGCTCCGCACAGGCTGTCGGACGTTGGGCGGTAGCAAGCGCGGGAGGCGCGGCGCGGCGGCGCGCAGAGTGGCGGCCGCTCTCTCGGCCGTCCGCGCCCGCCCGCGACACTGGCTGGGCCTTGTGATTCTCTGCTCTGCTGCTGTGCTGTGCTTGCGTGCCTGCCGTCCCGCTCGCTCTCGCTGTGTGTTACGCGCGTCGTCGAAATGGCAGATCAGGCGGCTACGAACGAGACTGCTGCGGCACCCGCCGCCACCGGCACTACGAAGAAGGCCAAGTCTGCGTCGTCTGCGAAGAAGCCGCGCGCCAAGCCTGCGCACCCGCGCACCTCTGAGATGGTGACGGCCGCCATCAAGAGTCTGAAGGAGCGCGGCGGGTCGTCGCTGCAGGCGATCAAGAAGTACATAGCCGCGCACTACAAGCTGGACGCGGAGAAGCTGGCGCCGTTTATCAAGAAGTACCTCAAGTCGGCCGTCGTGGCGGGCGAGCTGGTGCAGACGAAGGGGAAGGGCGCGTCCGGCTCGTTCAAGCTTGCCGGCGCCGGCGGCGGGGGGGCGGCCGAGGGCGGCAAGGCTCGTGCTGGCGGTGCCAAGAAGAAGCGCGCCGCTCCGGCCAGCAAGGAGAAGAAGGGCGCCCGTGCGGCCGGCGCAAAGAAGGCTGGTGGCGTGAAGGCGGCGACCGGTCGGAAGGCGGGCGCCGCCAAGAAGGCGTCTGCGGCGTCGGCCGCTCCCGCGGGTGCGAAGAAGGCGGCTGCGGCCAAGCCGGCCAAGGCCAAGTCGCCGTCGAAGGCGAAGAAGGCCGCCAAGGTTCCGACGAAGAAGCCGAAGGCGCCGCGCCCGAAGAAGGCGACGACGCCGTCTAAGGCGAAGGCTTCGCCCAAGAAGAAGAAGTAGAGTAGAGGAGAAAGAGATGGGAAAGGAAGGGTTTGGCGCTTGACTCCGTCGTCCCCACCCCCCGTCGTCGTCTAGTGGCGCGCAAGAGACGCGCGGCCCAAAACGGCCCTTCTCAGGGCCATCAAAGCACGTCGGGGAAGGTTTTGATTGTCGTGTTGCGTTTGGTGTGGGTGTCTGTCTGGCGTTTCTGTATGCCCGTGGGGATGCTGTTTGCGTGCCGTGGTGGTTGGATTGCGGGGGTCGGTGGCGGGTGTGGGCGGCGGTAGCGGTAAGCGGTGTTGTTGTTGTCGTGGTTGATTGTCGCCGTGTTTGTGGCGGCGGCCGACGGTTGGTTTTCTGTCACGTTGTTTTGTTTGAATACGTTGGTTGGCTTGCCTGCGTTCGTTCTTCTCGGATGTCTGTCTTGTCTAGTCGTGTCTGGTCTGTGTTTTGTTTTGTTCCTTTGTGTGTGTTATGTTTTGCAACGGGGGGCACGTTGAGATGTGGAAGGAGTCGGCGGGGATTTCGGTGGCGTGTAGAGCGAGCGAGCGAGCGCGCCTGCCTGGCCGTTGGCCGTCGGAGTGGAGTGCGGGTTTTTTTTGTTTTCGAAACGAAAGCGGCGGGCGGCCGGCCAGCCAGCCAGCCACCCACCCACCCGTGCGGTGTGACGTCGGCCGTTGGGTATTGTGCGCTTTGAGCGCCGGGGAGGGATGATGTGTGATTGTTGCGCGCTGCTAGCAGGCAGGCAGAGTGAGCGGGTGTGGCGGACGGACGGGAAGTGGTGGTTTTTGTTTTTGGGTTGCGGGGCGAGAGGCAGGCGACCGACAAAGTTTGCTCGCGACGGAGAGATAGATGTTAGTGGCCCTGAAAAGGGCCGTTTTTGTTTGTGCGGTGCGGTGCCGCGGCGCGTTTAGGCGCGCTCGCCGCGGATGCGGCGCGCGAGCTGGATGTCCTTGGGCATGATGGTGACGCGCTTGGCGTGGATTGCGCACAGGTTGGTGTCTTCGAAGAGGCCGACGAGGTAGGCCTCGCTGGCCTCCTGCAGGGCCATGACTGCGGAGCTCTGGAAGCGCAGGTCGGTCTTGAAGTCCTGGGCGATCTCGCGCACTAGGCGCTGGAATGGCAGCTTGCGGATGAGCAGCTCTGTGCTCTTCTGGTAGCGCCTGATTTCTCGCAGGGCGACGGTGCCCGGCCTGTAGCGGTGGGGCTTCTTGACGCCTCCGGTGGCGGGCGCGCTCTTCCTCGCCGCCTTGGTGGCGAGCTGTTTGCGCGGCGCCTTTCCGCCGGTGGACTTGCGGCCGTTTGCTTTGTGCGGGCCATGGCGGTAGCGGTAGCGGTAGCGGAGCGGCGTGCGTGGAGGTTAGGTGCGGCGCGGCGTCCGGTGCTGCCTTGACAACGGGCCCGCGCGCCTCCGTGCTGCGCTTATATGCCCTCGGTTGCGCGTGGTGGGGGGGAGGGCGGGCCAGAGTCTATATAGGGGGGCGGCGGGCGCGCTGGGCGCAGACCGTAGCCGACTCGCCAGCCGCTGCAGCTGCTGTTTGTGCACGTTTTGCTTTGCCCGAGGAAGGAAGGATGACAGGCCGCGGCAAGGGAGGAAAGGGGCTCGGCAAGGGTGGCGCCAAGCGGCACCGCAAGGTGTTGCGCGACAACATCCAGGGCATCACGAAGCCCGCCATCCGCCGCCTGGCTCGCAGGGGCGGCGTGAAGCGCATCTCTGGTCTGATCTACGAGGAGACCCGCGGGGTGCTGAAGGTGTTCCTGGAGAACGTGATCCGCGACGCGGTGACGTACACTGAGCACGCCAAGCGCAAGACTGTGACGGCCATGGACGTGGTGTACGCCCTGAAGAGGCAGGGGCGCACCCTGTACGGTTTCGGCGGTTAGGCTGCGTCGCAGCGGGCGCTGGCCTTCCCGCGGCCGTGCTTGTGGGTGGGAGAGACTAGAAAACGGCCCTTTTCAGGGCCACCACACTGTTCGGAAGTTGAAAAGTGCGAAAGAGTCTGTGTTGTTGTTGCTGCGTGTGTGCGCTGTGTTGTTTGTTTGTTTGTTTCTTTCTTCCGTTTGAGCGACGTGATGTGACTGGGAGGGGAGAAGGAAAGGAAACGTGTCATGTGGCTGGCTGTGTGTGGAGCTGCTTCGTTTGTGTGTTTGTTATTGTGTGTCTTTGTATCGATCGCGACGGAGATGGCGGGCTGTGTGTTGTTGTGCGAGAGGCGGTGATTATTTGCTTGCGTGGTTTGGCTCTGTGTGTTTGTTTGCGGCGGCGTTGGGGTTTCCGAGGCAAGGCGTGTGGGCATAGGCGGCCGGATCAGCTGTTTCGTTCGTGTCGACGGCCGTTGCGCGCGGGAGTGGAGGGCGGTGTGTCGACACGCCTCCCTTTAACAATGGTCATTGTTGCTGCCGTTGTCGGTTTGGAAGGCGACTGCGACCGTGCAAAATGTGTGTGTGTGTGTGTGTGTGTTGGCCACACGGGCTGTGTGGACGACAAGATGGCGGACGTGCGCCGGCGGCGGCTGTGCTGTGACAGTGCAAAGTTTAAAACAAAACAAGGTGCGGCGAGGACGACTGAAATTTTGCTTTGGACGTAGGTTTGTGTGGTGGCCCTGAAAAGGGCCGATTGTTGTGGGCCGGGCCGAGCCGGCAAAGCGCGTTGCGTGCAGGGGAGCACGCGGCGGCTGCGATTGCCTGGCCTCCTTTAGGCCTTCTTCTCGGTCTTCTTTGGCAGCAGGACGGCCTGGATGTTGGGCAGGACACCACCCTGTGCGATGGTGACGCCCGACAGGAGCTTGTTGAGCTCCTCGTCGTTGCGGATGGCAAGCTGCAGGTGGCGCGGGATGATGCGCGTCTTCTTGTTGTCGCGGGCCGCGTTTCCGGCCAGCTCGAGCACCTCAGCCGCGAGGTACTCCATGACGGCGGCGAGGTAGACGGGCGCCCCGGCGCCGACGCGCTCTGCGTAGTTTCCTTGCGCAGGAGGCGGTGGATTCTGCCGACCGGGAACTGGAGCCCAGCCCTGCTTGAGCGGGACTTTGACTTGCCCTTGACTTTGCCTCCCTTTCCGCGTCCGGACATGGCGATGGGCTAGCGACGGTGCACACGAACGGAAACGAAAACGACCGGTGCGAGCGGCAGCGAGTCGAGCAGCGGAGTGCGTGCCGGCGCAGCCGGGGTGGGGGTGCTTTATGGGCTCGGGTGCGGCGGCCGGTTGCGCGCGCGCCCCATTGGTCGGCGGCCGCAACAGGGCGAGCTGGTAAAGGTGCGGCGGCGGCTGGCGGCGGGTGCCACTGTGTGGGGAGACGCTGACTAGAGCGGAGCGCTTGCTACTGGTGTTGCTGCTGCCGTACGTTGGTTCGAGATGCCGCCCAAGACTAGCGGGAAGGCCGCCAAGAAGGCTGGCAAGGCGCAGAAGAACATTTCGAAGGGCGACAAGAAGAAGAAGCGCAAGAGGAAGGAGAGCTATGCCATCTACATCTACAAGGTGCTGAAGCAGGTGCACCCTGACACGGGCATCTCGTCGAAGGCGATGAGCATCATGAACAGCTTCGTGAACGACATTTTCGAGCGCATTGCGGCCGAGGCGTCTCGCCTGGCGCACTACAACAAGCGCTCGACCATCACGTCCCGCGAGATCCAGACCGCTGTGCGGCTGTTGCTGCCTGGCGAGCTGGCCAAGCACGCCGTGAGCGAGGGCACGAAGGCGGTGACCAAGTACACGAGCTCCAAGTAAGGAGGTGGCTCTGGAATGGAAGGAAGGATGGAGAAGGCTCCTCCGTTGCGAGAGCGGCAAAACGGCCCTTTTCAGGGCCACCAACTTGCCTTTTGCGGGAAGGGCGGAATTGTTGTTGTTGTTGTTTGTGTGGACGGCTGTGATGTATGTGTGCATTTTGATTGTGGGTGGGGGGGGGCGCGTCAAAGGCGTGTTGCGCGGGGTACGGCCACGAGGTTGGTCGCCGTGGCGTGGAATGGTGGCACGCCTCGTTGGCGTGGTTTTTGACCCATTGGTGTTGTTGGTGTGTGTGTGTGTGTGTGTGTGTGTGTGTGTGTGTGTGTGTGTGTTACCCGTCTGCGAGGGGGGACAGTGCGATCGGCGACTTTGTGTCACCGTAACGACGGCCGTTTGCGGGTTTGTTTTGTTTGCACATCATACATGGCGAGGGTGAAATGTGAAATGTTTTTGTTTGGTTTTTTTTTTTTTTTTGCCGCCCACTATTCCCTTTGCTGTACGCCGAGTTTGACAATGGTGCGACGTAACTGCAGCGTGGAGGTGTGTGAGTGACGTTGAAATGAACGTGCCATTAAGACGCATTGTTGTTGTATTGTACTGTACGTGTACGGCGACACGCACGATGATGTACCATTCGACTCTGATGTTTGATAGCCGTGTCTGACTGATTGCGTACGACGCACGCACACCGATGTCGTCATTCAAGATGCACGCGTGTCCAGTGCAGTACAGTAAGCGCGACGACGGCGGCGGCGGTCGTTTGTTTGGCGAATGTCTGTACACGTGTTTGTCTGTGTCCATCCGGTATGTATTTGTTTGTTTGAAAGTGTTTTGTGTGTCGGTGACGTGGTCCGATCCGTCGCCCCCTGAGTAACTGTCGATCGGCGCGATAGACCGGCGTCACCGCAACTGAACCGAAGTCGTGGGCACACCCGTCATACTGTTGTACACCGTCGCGCTGAGAACGGTAACGAAAGGTTGACTTTGATCGGTCGAATGTCTGGGCAGAACGTGAGGAATGAGGCAAGAGTGCAAGGAGGGGGGGCAAAAGAGAGAGGAAGGGAAAAAGGGGAGAAACGCATTCGTAGAGCAACGGAACGTTCCCGTGTCGGAGGCGTATTGGAGCCGCACTGAAATGCGTTTAACGGCGGCGCGGCTGCAAGTGTCTGCCGTGGTGAACGTTACCTTTGACGGCTGCATTGGGCTTTGCCTTTGCTTTTGCTTCGCTTTCGCTTTCGCTTTCCCGGATGTACGTAACGTTTGTTGATATGGTTCTGAGGAAGAGTGTATGACAGTGCCGTGCCGTCCATGTTCGTGTGCCCTCCCATTGTGTGTATGCTATTGTCTGTGTACTTGAATGATGTATGTAGGTGTTAGTGGACATGTTTTTACCAGTGGGGGGGAAATGGATCGTCGATAGTTGCCGTCACTCTGTCACGGTCGAGATGACGCACCCTCCGTACAGAAAGGTGTCGAGAAAGTGAGTGTGTGTGTGTGTGTGTGTGTGTGTGTGTGTGTGTGTGTGTGTGTGTGTGTGTGGTGTGTGTGTGCGTGTGTGCGTGTGTGCGTGCGTGCGTGCGTCCGTGAATTGGCAGTGTTTGGAGGTGGGCGTGCCCTGCATGTGGCCCGGAAGGCTGTTCGTTAGGCGGTAGTGTTGTGTGGACAGGGGAGGGGCATGCGTAACGCTGCTGGCATGGCATTTCGGGAGATGGGAGGGGGCAAACGAGGAAACGAGGAGCGGCGGCCAAAGACGGGACGGGGAGGGGCGCGGTGTGGGTGGCTTGCGCCTGTGCTCGGCGTTGTGGTTTGTGCAAAAGAGGAGGAGAAAAACAATGTGAGTTGCCAGGGAGGGGAGCGGTGTTGTGTTGTGGTTGTCGTGGTGTAGCCGCAGACGCGGCTGTCAGTGAACGTGGCGAGACGGACGGATGCGCGGAGGGGCGGGGGCGGCGCATTTCGCCGGTGCCGTGCCGTGCCATGCCTGAAAGCCGCGTGGTCGCTGTGTTGTTGGTGGCGTGGGGGCGAGGAGAGTACCGTACGGGTGTGCTTGTGCGCCGGAAATGGGCACACTGCGCCCGCCCGTCTTGGAGGCTGACGGCTGTGGTGTGGAAATGGGGCGCGGTGATGTTGAAGCAGTTGAAGAACAGAAAAGAAACCAAGAAAACGGAAGGCGTGATGCGGCGGTGGTGGTGAGAGCGGGAAAAACAAAACAAACAAAAAAAAAAAAGAAGGAAAAACAACAAGAAAACAAAAAGTCTATCAATATTAAAATGTAAATGGAAATGGAAATGGACCCAGGTATAACCTCCCTGCACAAATAGCAGAGAGTCCGATGATAATAAAAATGTGCCAGAATGTTAACGTCCCTACAAAACAAACCCAACGATAATATTAATGAAAGAGTGAACCGTATGTAACATTGCAACAGACATAATGAAACCTGATAAATTGTATAAGGGCAGCAGCGTTGACCTTTGGCCCTGTATTCAGAATCAAAAGAGCCAAAGATCGTTACCCCAATGAAAAAGACACTGAAACACGTATGTAACATAGTAGCGATGGCGAGACATTGTAGCATCTGTGACCAGAGAGTTTGCGCTGGACTGCGCGAGTGTTGCGAGCGGTTCTCAGTCAGTCAGTCAGTCAGTGAGTAGTCGTTGCGAGTCCGTAGCTCTGTGTAGTTGAGGGCTGTACTCTGTCAGTAGTCGTCGCGTGCAGTACGCTAATAGTCGTCATGCAGAGCGGTCGGTCAGTAGTAGCAGCCGAGTGCGGTTGTGTGATGTAGGCGGTCGGCAACACTGGTCAAGATGGTGAATAAGGTATACTGTTAATTAATATAATCATTAGATAATGAAAAATTGTATTTATTGTAATTATTCTCCAACAAGTTCCCCAATAATAATTTTTATTTCAAAAGCATTTTTCAAACATTTAATTGTTTATTGAACTAAAGAGTTCGTTGCACTTCACATTTCATTCCACGTCTTTGAAGAAAAATGTCACTAAAATGACAAAAAAAGAGAATATTATTATTTGCAATGCAGTTCCTCCAAGCGCTGCGCAACAACCAGAGCAGAAATGTGACATCCATTTATTCGGAGGTAAGACTTTAATTCTGATTGTTTTGCACAGGGCCAAAGACCGTTATTTCGGTGTAATTGAAGTTTCTTGTCACTGAACGGACTTTTTTTAAATGTTGTGTGAAGACTTTATATTTGAGTCAGATTGCGAATTTCACATTTTTGTTGCCATTTTCAATACCTCTCATTGTGGGCGAGGTTACAATTAGCGCAATGTCCATTAGCATCCGTAAATAACATTGTCCATTATTTTAAATTTTGCTGGGAGGTTACAACACACACACACACACACACACACACACACAAAAAAAAAAACAAAAAAAACAAAAAATTGCATTTATATCCGCTCCTCAATTGTAGATACCCCTTACACAGCTGTGTGCAATGAATGAGTGCTGGCTGGTAATTAATTGCACTCCTTGGAGGGAAATGCCATAGGAAGTAGTCTTTAAAAAGTGAATGTTTTTCGTTAAGAGACAAAAGTTACTTTAGAAAAAAAGTAATAGTGGGGCTTTTGTTGTTGAACAAAATAAGTACAATGAACATACGTTATCAGATTTGCGCAATGCAGCGTCACACCACCTTTTGATTATAACACAATAGACTATACATCGTCCCGAACCGTGACCAGAGTCGCGAGACGAGCAGAGCACGCCGCCGACGCCCGCTCAGTACAACCGTCCACCCGCTACTACTGTCGACCGACTACTACCTCTCCCGACTCGCGCTACAATATATATATATAACAACTGTTCCTGGCGACCCGGTGCGTGCCACTACTGTCGTCTGGCGCGGTCCAAGCGCCGACTAGCAGCGATAAAGAACTCTCTGGTCAGACAGAGATGCTGTCATGCCTCGCCATCGCTCTGGTAATGAATACATACGTGTTGCAGCGTGCGTACCACCGGAACACGCAGTGGCGGAGCCAAAGACTGTGTTGTCGAGGTCGAGTGCGAGCGGGAAGAGAGGCAGCGTCGGCACGGAGATGCAAGCGAGCGCGAGACGCACGGGGGCTGCGGCGTGGCGCGTTTGCGGTCGGCGCCTTTGGTGGCAACGGCCGGGACAAGCAGCGGTGTATGGTGTGGTGCGGGGCGGACAGGGGCGGAGGCGGCGCGACGACGGCATGGGGGCGAAAACGGGACGGGGGACGGCGGATGTTGAGAGGCGTCACGCGCGGACAGGACACAGACACAGAGAGACACACACAGATTGGAAAGGGAGGGTGCGCGGTAGTAGTTGGGAATGTGCGTACCGTGCGGGATGGGAGTGGGCGAGGAACACGGTCGTGGCCCCTGTTTTGGGTGCGTGTGATGACGTCGGTGTGTTGTGGGAAGGGAAGGCGCTGTGGCGGCGGCGCGTAATGGGCGTAGGCCGAAAAGAGAAAGGAACGTGGGCAGTGTGTTGGCAAGCGTCGGTTCGACTGCGACGTTGATGGGCAGGGCAGGGCAGGGCAGGGCAGGGCAGGGCAGGGCAAGGTTAATGGTGGTAGGAGTAGGCGTGTGGGCGCAAAAAATCTGCCGCTGCAGGCGGTGCCGTAACCGCCATGGCGGGAAGGAGAGAGGGCCAAAGAAAGAAAGAAAGAAGAAAACAAAAAAAAAAAAGGAGGGGGGGGCGAAAGTGGAGAGGCGGTGGTGTGAGAAGGGCGGGGGCGGAAGGAAGGCAGGAAGGACAAGAGGCGAGGCGACGGCTTGCTTTGTGTATCGGTCGGTCTCTGGCTATGCTTCGTTTTCTGCAGCAGGGTCGGTGCGCGGCGTGGCTCGCGGCAGTGGGAACGCCTGGTGGCTGGACGGCCAGCAATGCGGTTGGATGGGCGGCCACAGCACCGCACCTGTGCCCGAGGAGGAGACGCTGGCGGCGGGCCCTGAGGTGAGGCCGGCTCGGCTGGGGCTGTGGATGTGTAGGTGTGCGCCGCTGCTGCAACAACGGGTAAAACGCGAGAAGAAGGGATGGCGGTAGAGAGAGGAGAAAAAAAAAAAAAAAAAGGTCGTGTTGTGTTGATGCGCAGGCAGACGCGTACAGAGGGACGAGCCCGGTCTGCAGCAGGGTGTGGCCGTGCCGAGTGCAGAGCAGCGGCGGCTCGGTTCGGTTCGGCCCGGCCCGGCGGGCCGCGCTGTTGTCGCGGACGTGAGCGCCCCCTGGCGGGTGGCCGGAGGCGGCGCGGCGTGTTGGACGTGTGGCTGGTGGCAGTGCACAATTTGCGAGTGGCTGGCGGTGTGGTGTGGCGGTTGGCGCGTCGGGCGGCGGAGAGGTATGTGTTGCGGGCGCCCTTTGCTGCGCTGCGTCGTTGCGTGTGCCGTACAGGGCGGGCGCTTGTCGACTGTGTGGCGAATTGGCGTGAAACGGCTGCCGAGAGGGTGTGTGGTAGCGAGCCGGTCGGTGGTGTCAGTGCGAAGGGGAATGTGCGTGCGTGTTTGGCGGTTTCGGTGTGCTTTTTGCGGCGTGAGAGTGGGAATTAGTGGGGCCGGCTGTTGTGTTGGTTCCTTGTGTCTTGTGTCGCGTAGCTTGATGGCAACGTGGAAGGACGCCGGTTTCGTTTTCGTTTCGAGCCTTGCGTGTGGTTGTCGACGTTGACTGGTTGGCGTGTGCCGATGCACGTGCATGTGTGGGTCGCGAGTGCGTTTTTGGCTGGCTGTGTGTGTGTGTGTGTTTTGGGGGGGAAGGGGGAGGCGGTGGTGAAAGTGCAGTCGTCGGGTGGGGCTGGGGCTGTGCGTCGTGGCGGAAAGGTGGTAGGTTGCGGGAAGCGAGCCCGTCGTTGACGGTGTCGCGTGAGTTGTGAATCGAGTGGGGCGCGGGGCGCGGGGCGCGGGACAGGAGCAGCGTGCCGCTGCGTCGTGGTCGTCAGCAGAGGCTGTGCGTGTGCTTGTCCTTTTTGTGGGCGGTTCGTGCGAGGCGTTTTTGTTTTGTGTTGCCCTAGTTGTTAGTTTATTTTGTTTGTGTTTGTTATTTTGAGACGACGACTGGTTGGTGGCGTGCGCGCGAAGTGGCGGTGTGCGCTTCCCGTGTCGTTTGTGTTGTTTTGTTTTTTTGTTTTTGTGTTTTTTTTTTTTTGCACTGGGCCCCGGTGGGTGGGTGCGTGCGTGTGTGTCGATTGCCGGCTGGCGAAAGGTGCGCCATCGGCGGGGTGGGTCGCCGGCACAAGTAGAGGCGGCGGCGTTGTTGCTGTTGTTGTGTGGTGTTTGTTTTGTTCGGCTGTGTCGGCGAGCTGTGTTGCGGTGCGTGTGAATGGTGGTGCAAAAGTGCTGGCGTTGGGGCTGCGACTGCGACGGCGGCGAGCCGCGGGCGCGCCATTGATAGTGATGTTGTGAACAGCGGCTGTGTACGGTAGTGGTGTTGTTGTAGCACGACGTGCATCCGGGCCGGCGCGGAAAGCGCAGTTGCGGGCGGTTGCCCTTCGGTGCCAGCCATGTCTGTCGCGTGAGCGGCGGGTTGCTCTGGTGTCGACACGTGGTGCTCTGGGGGGTTGTTGTGTGGTGCCCTTTGGCCGGTGGGGGTGGTTCGCGTGTGTCTCGTTCGCGCTCGGTGTCTGGTCGTGGTCGTGCTGCTCCCCCGTCTGTACGTTTTTGTTCGTTTGCGGCGTGCCTGCCGACGTCGTCCCGTCGCGACCTTTCAACCGAAAGTGTGGCGCCCGAAGGTGAACGAACGTAACCCTGACCTCGGCGCTTTACGCTGAGCCGAGCGAACCGAACCGAACCGAACCTAACCTGTGGTGTGGCGAGGTGAGCTCAGCCTGTGAGCCCCTAACGTCTACGTAAGGTAAGCTGTCCGGCTCACGCCTCACGTTTGAACGCTTTTTTAACCTACGTTTGACGCTTCTTAACCTAGCACTGACCCCTTAACCTAACCTAACGTGTAACCTAACCTAACCTAACCTAACCTCTGACGCCTGACGTGTTTGAATGCTTAACCTAGGTTTGACGCTTAACCTAACCCAAGTCCCCTTAACCTAACCCACGTCCACCTAACCTAACCTAACGTAGACGTGTAAACGTAATGTGTAACGCGTAACGTGTAAGGTCGGCTGTCGTGTGTGCTTGACGGCAGATTGGGTTGGTCTGTAGATTCGGATTGCGGTTTGCCTCGGTCGAGGGGTTGTGGGTGGGAAGCGGCGAGGGGCGGCGGCGCCTGTTGCGCAGGCGGCGTCCGTTTGCGGCGGGCAATTGTTGAGAAACGGCTGTGAATGTTGGCGGGCGAGAGGAGGAGGACGGCGCGCGATGTGGCCCGACGGCTGCGGGCCGATCGGGAAACGGCGGGAGGGCGACGGAAGGCGATGGGGCGGCGGAGGCGCGTTTGCACGGCCGTCATCGCCGCACGCCTCGGCTTGTGTGGCTGTGGCGCCGGCCGCGCTGGCCGGGCTGCCGCGGCGACGGTGTGGGAGTTTTGCCGAAGGTTTGGCCATTGTGGCGGGTCGTCGGCTGGGGCTGTGGGGGCGGCATTTGGGCGGGGGCGGCGATTCTCGGCGGGCCGACCCAGGCTGTAGCGCGCGGTAGCTGCAGTTTGGCCGTGGTTTGCGGCGCTGCCGTGGCGACTGGTTGGCGACTGTGGTGTGGCTGTGTGTAGCCCCATCCTCGGTGGTTTGAAAGGCGCGGGCGGTTGTGGCGCAGGTTTGGGGCTGCTCCGCACAGGCTGTCGG
The DNA here is from genome assembly GCF_023864345.2 of Schistocerca serialis cubense. NCBI lineage: Eukaryota > Metazoa > Arthropoda > Insecta > Orthoptera > Acrididae > Schistocerca > Schistocerca serialis. Next base: position 43,967 of record NW_026047724.1, on the reverse strand, counting down.
ACGTTGGGCGGTAGCAAGCGCGGGAGGCGCGGCGCGGCGGCGCGCAGAGTGGCGGCCGCTCTCTCGGCCGTCCGCGCCCGCCCGCGACACTGGCTGGGCCTTGTGATTCTCTGCTCTGCTGCTGTGCTGTGCTTGCGTGCCTGCCGTCCCGCTCGCTCTCGCTGTGTGTTACGCGCGTCGTCGAAATGGCAGATCAGGCGGCTACGAACGAGACTGCTGCGGCACCCGCCGCCACCGGCACTACGAAGAAGGCCAAGTCTGCGTCGTCTGCGAAGAAGCCGCGCGCCAAGCCTGCGCACCCGCGCACCTCTGAGATGGTGACGGCCGCCATCAAGAGTCTGAAGGAGCGCGGCGGGTCGTCGCTGCAGGCGATCAAGAAGTACATAGCCGCGCACTACAAGCTGGACGCGGAGAAGCTGGCGCCGTTTATCAAGAAGTACCTCAAGTCGGCCGTCGTGGCGGGCGAGCTGGTGCAGACGAAGGGGAAGGGCGCGTCCGGCTCGTTCAAGCTTGCCGGCGCCGGCGGCGGGGGGGCGGCCGAGGGCGGCAAGGCTCGTGCTGGCGGTGCCAAGAAGAAGCGCGCCGCTCCGGCCAGCAAGGAGAAGAAGGGCGCCCGTGCGGCCGGCGCAAAGAAGGCTGGTGGCGTGAAGGCGGCGACCGGTCGGAAGGCGGGCGCCGCCAAGAAGGCGTCTGCGGCGTCGGCCGCTCCCGCGGGTGCGAAGAAGGCGGCTGCGGCCAAGCCGGCCAAGGCCAAGTCGCCGTCGAAGGCGAAGAAGGCCGCCAAGGTTCCGACGAAGAAGCCGAAGGCGCCGCGCCCGAAGAAGGCGACGACGCCGTCTAAGGCGAAGGCTTCGCCCAAGAAGAAGAAGTAGAGTAGAGGAGAAAGAGATGGGAAAGGAAGGGTTTGGCGCTTGACTCCGTCGTCCCCACCCCCCGTCGTCGTCTAGTGGCGCGCAAGAGACGCGCGGCCCAAAACGGCCCTTCTCAGGGCCATCAAAGCACGTCGGGGAAGGTTTTGATTGTCGTGTTGCGTTTGGTGTGGGTGTCTGTCTGGCGTTTCTGTATGCCCGTGGGGATGCTGTTTGCGTGCCGTGGTGGTTGGATTGCGGGGGTCGGTGGCGGGTGTGGGCGGCGGTAGCGGTAAGCGGTGTTGTTGTTGTCGTGGTTGATTGTCGCCGTGTTTGTGGCGGCGGCCGACGGTTGGTTTTCTGTCACGTTGTTTTGTTTGAATACGTTGGTTGGCTTGCCTGCGTTCGTTCTTCTCGGATGTCTGTCTTGTCTAGTCGTGTCTGGTCTGTGTTTTGTTTTGTTCCTTTGTGTGTGTTATGTTTTGCAACGGGGGGCACGTTGAGATGTGGAAGGAGTCGGCGGGGATTTCGGTGGCGTGTAGAGCGAGCGAGCGAGCGCGCCTGCCTGGCCGTTGGCCGTCGGAGTGGAGTGCGGGTTTTTTTTGTTTTCGAAACGAAAGCGGCGGGCGGCCGGCCAGCCAGCCAGCCACCCACCCACCCGTGCGGTGTGACGTCGGCCGTTGGGTATTGTGCGCTTTGAGCGCCGGGGAGGGATGATGTGTGATTGTTGCGCGCTGCTAGCAGGCAGGCAGAGTGAGCGGGTGTGGCGGACGGACGGGAAGTGGTGGTTTTTGTTTTTGGGTTGCGGGGCGAGAGGCAGGCGACCGACAAAGTTTGCTCGCGACGGAGAGATGTTAGTGGCCCTGAAAAGGGCCGTTTTTGTTTGTGCGGTGCGGTGCCGCGGCGCGGTTTAGGCGCGCTCGCCGCGGATGCGGCGCGCGAGCTGGATGTCCTTGGGCATGATGGTGACGCGCTTGGCGTGGATTGCGCACAGGTTGGTGTCTTCGAAGAGGCCGACGAGGTAGGCCTCGCTGGCCTCCTGCAGGGCCATGACTGCGGAGCTCTGGAAGCGCAGGTCGGTCTTGAAGTCCTGGGCGATCTCGCGCACTAGGCGCTGGAATGGCAGCTTGCGGATGAGCAGCTCTGTGCTCTTCTGGTAGCGCCTGATTTCTCGCAGGGCGACGGTGCCCGGCCTGTAGCGGTGGGGCTTCTTGACGCCTCCGGTGGCGGGCGCGCTCTTCCTCGCCGCCTTGGTGGCGAGCTGTTTGCGCGGCGCCTTTCCGCCGGTGGACTTGCGGGCCGTTTGCTTTGTGCGGGCCATGGCGGTAGCGGTAGCGGTAGCGGAGCGGCGTGCGTGGAGGTTAGGTGCGGCGCGGCGTCCGGTGCTGCCTTGACAACGGGCCCGCGCGCCTCCGTGCTGCGCTTATATGCCCTCGGTTGCGCGTGGTGGGGGGGAGGGCGGGCCAGAGTCTATATAGGGGGGCGGCGGGCGCGCTGGGCGCAGACCGTAGCCGACTCGCCAGCCGCTGCAGCTGCTGTTTGTGCACGTTTTGCTTTGCCCGAGGAAGGAAGGATGACAGGCCGCGGCAAGGGAGGAAAGGGGCTCGGCAAGGGTGGCGCCAAGCGGCACCGCAAGGTGTTGCGCGACAACATCCAGGGCATCACGAAGCCCGCCATCCGCCGCCTGGCTCGCAGGGGCGGCGTGAAGCGCATCTCTGGTCTGATCTACGAGGAGACCCGCGGGGTGCTGAAGGTGTTCCTGGAGAACGTGATCCGCGACGCGGTGACGTACACTGAGCACGCCAAGCGCAAGACTGTGACGGCCATGGACGTGGTGTACGCCCTGAAGAGGCAGGGGCGCACCCTGTACGGTTTCGGCGGTTAGGCTGCGTCGCAGCGGGCGCTGGCCTTCCCGCGGCCGTGCTTGTGGGTGGGAGAGACTAGAAAACGGCCCTTTTCAGGGCCACCACACTGTTCGGAAGTTGAAAAGTGCGAAAGAGTCTGTGTTGTTGTTGCTGCGTGTGTGCGCTGTGTTGTTTGTTTGTTTGTTTCTTTCTTTCCGTTTGAGCGACGTGATGTGACTGGGAGGGGAGAAGGAAAGGAAACGTGTCATGTGGCTGGCTGTGTGTGGAGCTGCTTCGTTTGTGTGTTTGTTATTGTGTGTCTTTGTATCGATCGCGACGGAGATGGCGGGCTGTGTGTTGTTGTGCGAGAGGCGGTGATTATTTGCTTGCGTGGTTTGGCTCTGTGTGTTTGTTTGCGGCGGCGTTGGGGTTTCCGAGGCAAGGCGTGTGGGCATAGGCGGCCGGATCAGCTGTTTCGTTCGTGTCGACGGCCGTTGCGCGCGGGAGTGGAGGGCGGTGTGTCGACACGCCTCCCTTTAACAATGGTCATTGTTGCTGCCGTTGTCGGTTTGGAAGGCGACTGCGACCGTGCAAAATGTGTGTGTGTGTGTGTGTGTGTTGGGCCACACGGGCTGTGTGGACGACAAGATGGCGGACGTGCGCCGGCGGCGGCTGTGCTGTGACAGTGCAAAGTTAAAACAAAACAAGGTGCGGCGAGGACGACTGAAATTTTGCTTTGGACGTAGGTTTGTGTGGTGGCCCTGAAAAGGGCCGATTGTTGTGGGCCGGGCCGAGCCGGCAAAGCGCGTTGCGTGCAGGGGAGCACGCGGCGGCTGCGATTGCCTGGCCTCCTTTAGGCCTTCTTCTCGGTCTTCTTTGGCAGCAGGACGGCCTGGATGTTGGGCAGGACACCACCCTGTGCGATGGTGACGCCCGACAGGAGCTTGTTGAGCTCCTCGTCGTTGCGGATGGCAAGCTGCAGGTGGCGCGGGATGATGCGCGTCTTCTTGTTGTCGCGGGCCGCGTTTCCGGCCAGCTCGAGCACCTCAGCCGCGAGGTACTCCATGACGGCGGCGAGGTAGACGGGCGCCCCGGCGCCGACGCGCTCTGCGTAGTTTCCCTTGCGCAGGAGGCGGTGGATTCTGCCGACCGGGAACTGGAGCCCAGCCCTGCTTGAGCGGGACTTTGACTTGCCCTTGACTTTGCCTCCCTTTCCGCGTCCGGACATGGCGATGGGCTAGCGACGGTGCACACGAAACGGAAACGAAAACGACCGGTGCGAGCGGCAGCGAGTCGAGCAGCGGAGTGCGTGCCGGCGCAGCTCTCTGCTTCTCTCTTTTATTCCTCTACCTTTAGAGGGTGTGCTGGTGGAGGTTGTTGTCACATTAGGACATTTCCTCCTCTTTTCTTTTGTGTTGTTTTTGTTTCTTTGCTTTTGTTGGTTGCTGTTCGTTGAGAGTTTTCTTTAGTTGTTCTTTTTCTGCTACTGCAGGAGTAGCGACTTGGGTCTGTTATATCTCTGCCTATGGGGTTCGTATTGCCCAAGGGTGTTGATTAATTCGTTTTCTGACTTCCGCGCCGTGGCGTAGAACACTTCTGCCAGGGCGCGGAATCTTGTGGTGATTGGCTCTATGTCTGCGGCTTCGTGCAAATCTGCCGTGGGGAAGCGCGTGGGGACGTGTAGGGCTCGTCTTAACGCTCTGTTTTGAGTCTTTTGTAAGCGATCTATCGTCGATCTGGCTGCGTAGCCCCATACAGGGCACGCATATTCCAGTATCGGTCGAATTAGACTTCGATAGATCGCTACTCCTGTTGCGGGGTCAAGGGAACTGGTGCTGTTCAAGACAGGGTACAGAATCTGCATCCTGGCGTGAGCCTTTCTGCGAAGCTCCTCTATGTGGCACTTCCATGTCAGGCGTCTGTCAAGTGTGACACCGAGGTACTTCGCAGAATTTCTCCATGGCAAATTCTGCCCCTGCAATCTCAGCAGTTGGTATGGTCTTCTTGGGGGTCGGCGTTTCCCATAGCGTCTGGTGAGCAGCATGGCTTGTGTTTTCTCAGAGTTAATTGAGATGCGCCACTGCTTTGCCCAGTTTTCCGTCCTGTTTAGGGCGGTTTGCAGACGCCTTGTAACCAGGTTCCTGTTTGTCGAGCAGGAGAAGAATGCAGTGTCGTCTGCGTACTGTGCAGTGTTTACATGCTGAGTCGTAGGGATGTCAGCGGTGTAGACACTGTAGAGGACGGGTCCCAGGACTGAGCCCTGGGGCACGCCTGCACTGATTCTTCTCCTGGTCGACAGGGATCCATCGATCTTGACTGAGAAAGTCCTACCGGAGAGATAGTTTTTAACGATTTTGACTATCTTTCCGGGGAAGCCTAGGGTGTACATCTTGTGTAATATCCCGGTGTGCCAGACTGAGTCGAAGGCTTTTGCTACGTCTAACAAGACAAGCCCGCAGTAGCCCTTTCGGTTGAAGCTGTCTGTGGCTGCTTCAACCACCCTCATGATTTGCTGGGGGGCGGAGTGTCTTTGCCTAAATCCGAATTGGAATTTCGGCAGAATCTGCTCTCTTGTGATATAGTCCTGTATGGGGGTTAGTAGGAGGCGCTCGTAAAGTTTACTGAGGGTAGGCAGTAGACTAATTGGTCTATAGTGTTGCGGGAACACCGGGTCTTTTCCTGGTTTCGCGATCGCAATAACTTCTGCGTGCTTCCACTGCGCCGGGAATTTTTGTGATCGCGTCAGTTCATTAACTATATCGGTCAGGTGGGTGATTGCCAGAGGCGGGAGGAGTTTCAGCAATTCATTTGTGACCTGGTCGTGACCCGGGGTTTTCCTGGTGGGCAGGGACTTGATGCAGCGCGCCACATCTTCAGTATTGAAGAGTGGCGTGTAGTCATCTTCGTCGTCTGCTTCCAGGAACACGGCCAGTTCTCTGCGGACTGTTGCGACGTGTTCTCTGTCCTGTACTTCTGCTGGTCTGAACTGTTTTTCGAACACGTCGGCTAGTGCGTTACCTTTGTCGATGGGGCTGAACTGCAGTCCGCGTTCGCCATGGAGTGGTGGCATTTTTGCGCGTCTTTTTGTGTACTGTTTGGTGGCTTGCCATAAACTATTGTCGTCTAGTTTGAGAGCTGAGAGCCTTGCCGACCATTGTTGGTTGCGGTACTCATTGAGATCGGCTTTCAGCTCTCTCTGTAGCCTATGCCGGCGCAGCCGGGGTGGGGGTGCTTTATGGGCTCGGGTGCGGCGGCCGGTTGCGCGCGCGCCCCATTGGTCGGCGGCCGCAACAGGGCGAGCTGGTAAAGGTGCGGCGGCGGCTGGCAGCCTATGCCGGCGCAGCCGGGGTGGGGGTGCTTTATGGGCTCGGGTGCGGCGGCCGGTTGCGCGCGCGCCCCATTGGTCGGCGGCCGCAACAGGGCGAGCTGGTAAAGGTGCGGCGGCGGCTGGCGGCGGGTGCCACTGTGTGGGGAGACGCTGACTAGAGCGGAGCGCTTGCTACTGGTGTTGCTGCTGCCGTACGTTGGTTCGAGATGCCGCCCAAGACTAGCGGGAAGGCCGCCAAGAAGGCTGGCAAGGCGCAGAAGAACATTTCGAAGGGCGACAAGAAGAAGAAGCGCAAGAGGAAGGAGAGCTATGCCATCTACATCTACAAGGTGCTGAAGCAGGTGCACCCTGACACGGGCATCTCGTCGAAGGCGATGAGCATCATGAACAGCTTCGTGAACGACATTTTCGAGCGCATTGCGGCCGAGGCGTCTCGCCTGGCGCACT
>NW_026047724.1:10000-32500 GCF_023864345.2 Schistocerca serialis cubense | reverse complement strand
GCGGCCACAGCACCGCACCTGTGCCCGAGGAGGAGACGCTGGCGGCGGGCCCTGAGGTGAGGCCGGCTCGGCTGGGGCTGTGGATGTGTAGGTGTGCGCCGCTGCTGCAACAACGGGTAAAACGCGAGAAGAAGGGATGGCGGTAGAGAGAGGAGAAAAAAAAAAAAAAAAAGGTCGTGTTGTGTTGATGCGCAGGCAGACGCGTACAGAGGGACGAGCCCGGTCTGCAGCAGGGTGTGGCCGTGCCGAGTGCAGAGCAGCGGCGGCTCGGTTCGGTTCGGCCCGGCCCGGCGGGCCGCGCTGTTGTCGCGGACGTGAGCGCCCCCTGGCGGGTGGCCGGAGGCGGCGCGGCGTGTTGGACGTGTGGCTGGTGGCAGTGCACAATTTGCGAGTGGCTGGCGGTGTGGTGTGGCGGTTGGCGCGTCGGGCGGCGGAGAGGTATGTGTTGCGGGCGCCCTTTGCTGCGCTGCGTCGTTGCGTGTGCCGTACAGGGCGGGCGCTTGTCGACTGTGTGGCGAATTGGCGTGAAACGGCTGCCGAGAGGGTGTGTGGTAGCGAGCCGGTCGGTGGTGTCAGTGCGAAGGGGAATGTGCGTGCGTGTTTGGCGGTTTCGGTGTGCTTTTTGCGGCGTGAGAGTGGGAATTAGTGGGGCCGGCTGTTGTGTTGGTTCCTTGTGTCTTGTGTCGCGTAGCTTGATGGCAACGTGGAAGGACGCCGGTTTCGTTTTCGTTTCGAGCCTTGCGTGTGGTTGTCGACGTTGACTGGTTGGCGTGTGCCGATGCACGTGCATGTGTGGGTCGCGAGTGCGTTTTTGGCTGGCTGTGTGTGTGTGTGTGTTTTGGGGGGGAAGGGGGAGGCGGTGGTGAAAGTGCAGTCGTCGGGTGGGGCTGGGGCTGTGCGTCGTGGCGGAAAGGTGGTAGGTTGCGGGAAGCGAGCCCGTCGTTGACGGTGTCGCGTGAGTTGTGAATCGAGTGGGGCGCGGGGCGCGGGGCGCGGGACAGGAGCAGCGTGCCGCTGCGTCGTGGTCGTCAGCAGAGGCTGTGCGTGTGCTTGTCCTTTTTGTGGGCGGTTCGTGCGAGGCGTTTTTGTTTTGTGTTGCCCTAGTTGTTAGTTTATTTTGTTTGTGTTTGTTATTTTGAGACGACGACTGGTTGGTGGCGTGCGCGCGAAGTGGCGGTGTGCGCTTCCCGTGTCGTTTGTGTTGTTTTGTTTTTTTGTTTTTGTGTTTTTTTTTTTTTGCACTGGGCCCCGGTGGGTGGGTGCGTGCGTGTGTGTCGATTGCCGGCTGGCGAAAGGTGCGCCATCGGCGGGGTGGGTCGCCGGCACAAGTAGAGGCGGCGGCGTTGTTGCTGTTGTTGTGTGGTGTTTGTTTTGTTCGGCTGTGTCGGCGAGCTGTGTTGCGGTGCGTGTGAATGGTGGTGCAAAAGTGCTGGCGTTGGGGCTGCGACTGCGACGGCGGCGAGCCGCGGGCGCGCCATTGATAGTGATGTTGTGAACAGCGGCTGTGTACGGTAGTGGTGTTGTTGTAGCACGACGTGCATCCGGGCCGGCGCGGAAAGCGCAGTTGCGGGCGGTTGCCCTTCGGTGCCAGCCATGTCTGTCGCGTGAGCGGCGGGTTGCTCTGGTGTCGACACGTGGTGCTCTGGGGGGTTGTTGTGTGGTGCCCTTTGGCCGGTGGGGGTGGTTCGCGTGTGTCTCGTTCGCGCTCGGTGTCTGGTCGTGGTCGTGCTGCTCCCCCGTCTGTACGTTTTTGTTCGTTTGCGGCGTGCCTGCCGACGTCGTCCCGTCGCGACCTTTCAACCGAAAGTGTGGCGCCCGAAGGTGAACGAACGTAACCCTGACCTCGGCGCTTTACGCTGAGCCGAGCGAACCGAACCGAACCGAACCTAACCTGTGGTGTGGCGAGGTGAGCTCAGCCTGTGAGCCCCTAACGTCTACGTAAGGTAAGCTGTCCGGCTCACGCCTCACGTTTGAACGCTTTTTTAACCTACGTTTGACGCTTCTTAACCTAGCACTGACCCCTTAACCTAACCTAACGTGTAACCTAACCTAACCTAACCTAACCTCTGACGCCTGACGTGTTTGAATGCTTAACCTAGGTTTGACGCTTAACCTAACCCAAGTCCCCTTAACCTAACCCACGTCCACCTAACCTAACCTAACGTAGACGTGTAAACGTAATGTGTAACGCGTAACGTGTAAGGTCGGCTGTCGTGTGTGCTTGACGGCAGATTGGGTTGGTCTGTAGATTCGGATTGCGGTTTGCCTCGGTCGAGGGGTTGTGGGTGGGAAGCGGCGAGGGGCGGCGGCGCCTGTTGCGCAGGCGGCGTCCGTTTGCGGCGGGCAATTGTTGAGAAACGGCTGTGAATGTTGGCGGGCGAGAGGAGGAGGACGGCGCGCGATGTGGCCCGACGGCTGCGGGCCGATCGGGAAACGGCGGGAGGGCGACGGAAGGCGATGGGGCGGCGGAGGCGCGTTTGCACGGCCGTCATCGCCGCACGCCTCGGCTTGTGTGGCTGTGGCGCCGGCCGCGCTGGCCGGGCTGCCGCGGCGACGGTGTGGGAGTTTTGCCGAAGGTTTGGCCATTGTGGCGGGTCGTCGGCTGGGGCTGTGGGGGCGGCATTTGGGCGGGGGCGGCGATTCTCGGCGGGCCGACCCAGGCTGTAGCGCGCGGTAGCTGCAGTTTGGCCGTGGTTTGCGGCGCTGCCGTGGCGACTGGTTGGCGACTGTGGTGTGGCTGTGTGTAGCCCCATCCTCGGTGGTTTGAAAGGCGCGGGCGGTTGTGGCGCAGGTTTGGGGCTGCTCCGCACAGGCTGTCGGACGTTGGGCGGTAGCAAGCGCGGGAGGCGCGGCGCGGCGGCGCGCAGAGTGGCGGCCGCTCTCTCGGCCGTCCGCGCCCGCCCGCGACACTGGCTGGGCCTTGTGATTCTCTGCTCTGCTGCTGTGCTGTGCTTGCGTGCCTGCCGTCCCGCTCGCTCTCGCTGTGTGTTACGCGCGTCGTCGAAATGGCAGATCAGGCGGCTACGAACGAGACTGCTGCGGCACCCGCCGCCACCGGCACTACGAAGAAGGCCAAGTCTGCGTCGTCTGCGAAGAAGCCGCGCGCCAAGCCTGCGCACCCGCGCACCTCTGAGATGGTGACGGCCGCCATCAAGAGTCTGAAGGAGCGCGGCGGGTCGTCGCTGCAGGCGATCAAGAAGTACATAGCCGCGCACTACAAGCTGGACGCGGAGAAGCTGGCGCCGTTTATCAAGAAGTACCTCAAGTCGGCCGTCGTGGCGGGCGAGCTGGTGCAGACGAAGGGGAAGGGCGCGTCCGGCTCGTTCAAGCTTGCCGGCGCCGGCGGCGGGGGGGCGGCCGAGGGCGGCAAGGCTCGTGCTGGCGGTGCCAAGAAGAAGCGCGCCGCTCCGGCCAGCAAGGAGAAGAAGGGCGCCCGTGCGGCCGGCGCAAAGAAGGCTGGTGGCGTGAAGGCGGCGACCGGTCGGAAGGCGGGCGCCGCCAAGAAGGCGTCTGCGGCGTCGGCCGCTCCCGCGGGTGCGAAGAAGGCGGCTGCGGCCAAGCCGGCCAAGGCCAAGTCGCCGTCGAAGGCGAAGAAGGCCGCCAAGGTTCCGACGAAGAAGCCGAAGGCGCCGCGCCCGAAGAAGGCGACGACGCCGTCTAAGGCGAAGGCTTCGCCCAAGAAGAAGAAGTAGAGTAGAGGAGAAAGAGATGGGAAAGGAAGGGTTTGGCGCTTGACTCCGTCGTCCCCACCCCCCGTCGTCGTCTAGTGGCGCGCAAGAGACGCGCGGCCCAAAACGGCCCTTCTCAGGGCCATCAAAGCACGTCGGGGAAGGTTTTGATTGTCGTGTTGCGTTTGGTGTGGGTGTCTGTCTGGCGTTTCTGTATGCCCGTGGGGATGCTGTTTGCGTGCCGTGGTGGTTGGATTGCGGGGGTCGGTGGCGGGTGTGGGCGGCGGTAGCGGTAAGCGGTGTTGTTGTTGTCGTGGTTGATTGTCGCCGTGTTTGTGGCGGCGGCCGACGGTTGGTTTTCTGTCACGTTGTTTTGTTTGAATACGTTGGTTGGCTTGCCTGCGTTCGTTCTTCTCGGATGTCTGTCTTGTCTAGTCGTGTCTGGTCTGTGTTTTGTTTTGTTCCTTTGTGTGTGTTATGTTTTGCAACGGGGGGCACGTTGAGATGTGGAAGGAGTCGGCGGGGATTTCGGTGGCGTGTAGAGCGAGCGAGCGAGCGCGCCTGCCTGGCCGTTGGCCGTCGGAGTGGAGTGCGGGTTTTTTTTGTTTTCGAAACGAAAGCGGCGGGCGGCCGGCCAGCCAGCCAGCCACCCACCCACCCGTGCGGTGTGACGTCGGCCGTTGGGTATTGTGCGCTTTGAGCGCCGGGGAGGGATGATGTGTGATTGTTGCGCGCTGCTAGCAGGCAGGCAGAGTGAGCGGGTGTGGCGGACGGACGGGAAGTGGTGGTTTTTGTTTTTGGGTTGCGGGGCGAGAGGCAGGCGACCGACAAAGTTTGCTCGCGACGGAGAGATGTTAGTGGCCCTGAAAAGGGCCGTTTTTGTTTGTGCGGTGCGGTGCCGCGGCGCGGTTTAGGCGCGCTCGCCGCGGATGCGGCGCGCGAGCTGGATGTCCTTGGGCATGATGGTGACGCGCTTGGCGTGGATTGCGCACAGGTTGGTGTCTTCGAAGAGGCCGACGAGGTAGGCCTCGCTGGCCTCCTGCAGGGCCATGACTGCGGAGCTCTGGAAGCGCAGGTCGGTCTTGAAGTCCTGGGCGATCTCGCGCACTAGGCGCTGGAATGGCAGCTTGCGGATGAGCAGCTCTGTGCTCTTCTGGTAGCGCCTGATTTCTCGCAGGGCGACGGTGCCCGGCCTGTAGCGGTGGGGCTTCTTGACGCCTCCGGTGGCGGGCGCGCTCTTCCTCGCCGCCTTGGTGGCGAGCTGTTTGCGCGGCGCCTTTCCGCCGGTGGACTTGCGGGCCGTTTGCTTTGTGCGGGCCATGGCGGTAGCGGTAGCGGTAGCGGAGCGGCGTGCGTGGAGGTTAGGTGCGGCGCGGCGTCCGGTGCTGCCTTGACAACGGGCCCGCGCGCCTCCGTGCTGCGCTTATATGCCCTCGGTTGCGCGTGGTGGGGGGGAGGGCGGGCCAGAGTCTATATAGGGGGGCGGCGGGCGCGCTGGGCGCAGACCGTAGCCGACTCGCCAGCCGCTGCAGCTGCTGTTTGTGCACGTTTTGCTTTGCCCGAGGAAGGAAGGATGACAGGCCGCGGCAAGGGAGGAAAGGGGCTCGGCAAGGGTGGCGCCAAGCGGCACCGCAAGGTGTTGCGCGACAACATCCAGGGCATCACGAAGCCCGCCATCCGCCGCCTGGCTCGCAGGGGCGGCGTGAAGCGCATCTCTGGTCTGATCTACGAGGAGACCCGCGGGGTGCTGAAGGTGTTCCTGGAGAACGTGATCCGCGACGCGGTGACGTACACTGAGCACGCCAAGCGCAAGACTGTGACGGCCATGGACGTGGTGTACGCCCTGAAGAGGCAGGGGCGCACCCTGTACGGTTTCGGCGGTTAGGCTGCGTCGCAGCGGGCGCTGGCCTTCCCGCGGCCGTGCTTGTGGGTGGGAGAGACTAGAAAACGGCCCTTTTCAGGGCCACCACACTGTTCGGAAGTTGAAAAGTGCGAAAGAGTCTGTGTTGTTGTTGCTGCGTGTGTGCGCTGTGTTGTTTGTTTGTTTGTTTCTTTCTTTCCGTTTGAGCGACGTGATGTGACTGGGAGGGGAGAAGGAAAGGAAACGTGTCATGTGGCTGGCTGTGTGTGGAGCTGCTTCGTTTGTGTGTTTGTTATTGTGTGTCTTTGTATCGATCGCGACGGAGATGGCGGGCTGTGTGTTGTTGTGCGAGAGGCGGTGATTATTTGCTTGCGTGGTTTGGCTCTGTGTGTTTGTTTGCGGCGGCGTTGGGGTTTCCGAGGCAAGGCGTGTGGGCATAGGCGGCCGGATCAGCTGTTTCGTTCGTGTCGACGGCCGTTGCGCGCGGGAGTGGAGGGCGGTGTGTCGACACGCCTCCCTTTAACAATGGTCATTGTTGCTGCCGTTGTCGGTTTGGAAGGCGACTGCGACCGTGCAAAATGTGTGTGTGTGTGTGTGTGTGTTGGGCCACACGGGCTGTGTGGACGACAAGATGGCGGACGTGCGCCGGCGGCGGCTGTGCTGTGACAGTGCAAAGTTAAAACAAAACAAGGTGCGGCGAGGACGACTGAAATTTTGCTTTGGACGTAGGTTTGTGTGGTGGCCCTGAAAAGGGCCGATTGTTGTGGGCCGGGCCGAGCCGGCAAAGCGCGTTGCGTGCAGGGGAGCACGCGGCGGCTGCGATTGCCTGGCCTCCTTTAGGCCTTCTTCTCGGTCTTCTTTGGCAGCAGGACGGCCTGGATGTTGGGCAGGACACCACCCTGTGCGATGGTGACGCCCGACAGGAGCTTGTTGAGCTCCTCGTCGTTGCGGATGGCAAGCTGCAGGTGGCGCGGGATGATGCGCGTCTTCTTGTTGTCGCGGGCCGCGTTTCCGGCCAGCTCGAGCACCTCAGCCGCGAGGTACTCCATGACGGCGGCGAGGTAGACGGGCGCCCCGGCGCCGACGCGCTCTGCGTAGTTTCCCTTGCGCAGGAGGCGGTGGATTCTGCCGACCGGGAACTGGAGCCCAGCCCTGCTTGAGCGGGACTTTGACTTGCCCTTGACTTTGCCTCCCTTTCCGCGTCCGGACATGGCGATGGGCTAGCGACGGTGCACACGAAACGGAAACGAAAACGACCGGTGCGAGCGGCAGCGAGTCGAGCAGCGGAGTGCGTGCCGGCGCAGCTCTCTCGCATATATGACGTACTCGGACGTTGAGTAGTCTTGTGGTGGAGGTTCTTTGTCCTTTGACATTTCCTCCAAGCCTGTACGTTAAGTTTTGCATGTAGAATGCACCTTACTTTTAGTTTTGTCCTTGCTTTTTATGCTAGTTTTTCTGAACCACTATTTTGTGTTTATGGTAATTATTTTGTGTTTAATTTAGGATGCATTTTGGCCTCCTGTATTTGAGGTTGTAGGTGTTGTAATTGCCTAAGTGTTTAATTAGCTGGTTTTCAGATTGGCTCGCGGTTTGGTAGAATGCTACCGCGAGTTCTCTGATCCTGTCTTTCAGCATCTTTACTTCCGTTGCCTCGTGGGTGTCGGCAGTGGGGAAGCGCGTCCTGACATGAATTGCCCGTCTGAGTGCCCGATTTTGGACTCTCTGCAGCCTTTGCAGGTGCGTTTTGGCTGCATAGCCCCAGACTGGACAGGCATATTCGATGATGGGGCGGACAAGCGTACAGTACAGCCTCACTCCTGTAGTTGCCGCCAGGCTGCTTTCAGTATTTAGTATGGGGTAAATGTCGTTAAGTCTGGCGCTGGCCTTCCTTCTGATATCGTCGATATGTGCGCGCCATGTCAGTCTTTTGTCAAGGGTGACACCCAGGTATTTGGCCGTGGCCCTCCATGGGATGTCTCGTCTGTGTAGTCTTAGTTGTCTGTTTTGTCGTCGGCGGTGGGCAGGGTTGCGTTTGCCTCTCCTTTGGGTGAGCATTATTGCTTGTGTTTTCTCCCCATTTATTGTAATCCGCCATTTCCTGGCCCAGGCTTCCGTCTGGTGTAGTAGGTCTTGGAGTCTTGTCGTCACTATCCCCCTATTTGTACTAACGGCGAAGAATGCCGTGTCGTCGGCGTATTGGGCTGTCTGGGTCTGTGGGGCAGACGGTGTGTCGGCCGTGTACAGGTTGTACAGTATTGGGCCTAACACCGATCCCTGTGGTACTCCAGCTTTGATGGTGCGCTTTGAGGACCTCGCAGTGTCCACTTTGACGCAAAATGTGCGGTTGGCTAGGTAGCTCTTCAGGAGCTTAACGACATGGCCAGGGAATCCTAACGTGTACAATTTGTACAGTAGTCCAGTGTGCCACACACTGTCGAAGGCCTTGGCTACGTCTAGCAGCACTAGTCCACAGTAGCCTTTCCGGTTAAAGGCTTCTGTTGCGGCTTCGACCACTCGCATGAGTTGTTGGGGTGCTGAGTGTTGGTTGCGAAATCCGAACTGGAGCGCAGCCGGGGTGGGGGTGCTTTATGGGCTCGGGTGCGGCGGCCGGTTGCGCGCGCGCCCCATTGGTCGGCGGCCGCAACAGGGCGAGCTGGTAAAGGTGCGGCGGCGGCTGGCGGCGGGTGCCACTGTGTGGGGAGACGCTGACTAGAGCGGAGCGCTTGCTACTGGTGTTGCTGCTGCCGTACGTTGGTTCGAGATGCCGCCCAAGACTAGCGGGAAGGCCGCCAAGAAGGCTGGCAAGGCGCAGAAGAACATTTCGAAGGGCGACAAGAAGAAGAAGCGCAAGAGGAAGGAGAGCTATGCCATCTACATCTACAAGGTGCTGAAGCAGGTGCACCCTGACACGGGCATCTCGTCGAAGGCGATGAGCATCATGAACAGCTTCGTGAACGACATTTTCGAGCGCATTGCGGCCGAGGCGTCTCGCCTGGCGCACTACAACAAGCGCTCGACCATCACGTCCCGCGAGATCCAGACCGCTGTGCGGCTGTTGCTGCCTGGCGAGCTGGCCAAGCACGCCGTGAGCGAGGGCACGAAGGCGGTGACCAAGTACACGAGCTCCAAGTAAGGAGGTGGCTCTGGAATGGAAGGAAGGATGGAGAAGGCTCCTCCGTTGCGAGAGCGGCAAAACGGCCCTTTTCAGGGCCACCAACTTGCCTTTTGCGGGAAGGGCGGAATTGTTGTTGTTGTTGTTTGTGTGGACGGCTGTGATGTATGTGTGCATTTTGATTGTGGGTGGGGGGGGCGCGTCAAAGCGTGTTGCGCGGGGTACGGCCACGAGGTTGGTCGCCGTGGCGTGGAATGGTGGCACGCCTCGTTGGCGTGGTTTTTGACCCATTGGTGTTGTTGGTGTGTGTGTGTGTGTGTGTGTGTGTGTGTGTGTGTGTGTGTGTGTGTGTGTTACCCGTCTGCGAGGGGGGACAGTGCGATCGGCGACTTTTGTGTCACCGTAACGACGGCCGTTTGCGGGTTTGTTTTGTTTGCACATCATACATGGCGAGGGTGAAATGTGAAATGTTTTTGTTTGGTTTTTTTTTTTTTTTGCCGCCCACTATTCCCTTTGCTGTACGCCGAGTTTGACAATGGTGCGACGTAACTGCAGCGTGGAGGTGTGTGAGTGACGTTGAAATGAACGTGCCATTAAGACGCATTGTTGTTGTATTGTACTGTACGTGTACGGCGACACGCACGATGATGTACCATTCGACTCTGATGTTTGATAGCCGTGTCTGACTGATTGCGTACGACGCACGCACACCGATGTCGTCATTCAAGATGCACGCGTGTCCAGTGCAGTACAGTAAGCGCGACGACGGCGGCGGCGGTCGTTTGTTTGGCGAATGTCTGTACACGTGTTTGTCTGTGTCCATCCGGTATGTATTTGTTTGTTTGAAAGTGTTTTGTGTGTCGGTGACGTGGTCCGATCCGTCGCCCCCTGAGTAACTGTCGATCGGCGCGATAGACCGGCGTCACCGCAACTGAACCGAAGTCGTGGGCACACCCGTCATACTGTTGTACACCGTCGCGCTGAGAACGGTAACGAAAGGTTGACTTTGATCGGTCGAATGTCTGGGCAGAACGTGAGGAATGAGGCAAGAGTGCAAGGAGGGGGGGCAAAAGAGAGAGGAAGGGAAAAAGGGGAGAAACGCATTCGTAGAGCAACGGAACGTTCCCGTGTCGGAGGCGTATTGGAGCCGCACTGAAATGCGTTTAACGGCGGCGCGGCTGCAAGTGTCTGCCGTGGTGAACGTTACCTTTGACGGCTGCATTGGGCTTTGCCTTTGCTTTTGCTTTCGCTTTCGCTTTCGCTTTCCCGGATGTACGTAACGTTTGTTGATATGGTTCTGAGGAAGAGTGTATGACAGTGCCGTGCCGTCCATGTTCGTGTGCCCTCCCATTGTGTGTATGCTATTGTCTGTGTACTTGAATGATGTATGTAGGTGTTAGTGGACATGTTTTACCAGTGGGGGGGAAATGGATCGTCGATAGTTGCCGTCACTCTGTCACGGTCGAGATGACGCACCCTCCGTACAGAAAGGTGTCGAGAAAGTGAGTGTGTGTGTGTGTGTGTGTGTGTGTGTGTGTGTGTGTGTGTGTGTGTGTGTGTGTGTGTGTGTGTGTGCGTGTGTGCGTGTGTGCGTGCGTGCGTGCGTCCGTGAATTGGCAGTGTTTGGAGGTGGGCGTGCCCTGCATGTGGCCCGGAAGGCTGTTCGTTAGGCGGTAGTGTTGTGTGGACAGGGGAGGGGCATGCGTAACGCTGCTGGCATGGCATTTCGGGAGATGGGAGGGGGCAAACGAGGAAACGAGGAGCGGCGGCCAAAGACGGGACGGGGAGGGGCGCGGTGTGGGTGGCTTGCGCCTGTGCTCGGCGTTGTGGTTTGTGCAAAAGAGGAGGAGAAAAACAATGTGAGTTGCCAGGGAGGGGAGCGGTGTTGTGTTGTGGTTGTCGTGGTGTAGCCGCAGACGCGGCTGTCAGTGAACGTGGCGAGACGGACGGATGCGCGGAGGGGCGGGGGCGGCGCATTTCGCCGGTGCCGTGCCGTGCCATGCCTGAAAGCCGCGTGGTCGCTGTGTTGTTGGTGGCGTGGGGGCGAGGAGAGTACCGTACGGGTGTGCTTGTGCGCCGGAAATGGGCACACTGCGCCCGCCCGTCTTGGAGGCTGACGGCTGTGGTGTGGAAATGGGGCGCGGTGATGTTGAAGCAGTTGAAGAACAGAAAAGAAACCAAGAAAACGGAAGGCGTGATGCGGCGGTGGTGGTGAGAGCGGGAAAAACAAAACAAACAAAAAAAAAAAAGAAGGAAAAACAACAAGAAAACAAAAAGTCTATCAATATTAAAATGTAAATGGAAATGGAAATGGACCCAGGTATAACCTCCCTGCACAAATAGCAGAGAGTCCGATGATAATAAAAATGTGCCAGAATGTTAACGTCCCTACAAAACAAACCCAACGATAATATTAATGAAAGAGTGAACCGTATGTAACATTGCAACAGACATAATGAAACCTGATAAATTGTATAAGGGCAGCAGCGTTGACCTTTGGCCCTGTATTCAGAATCAAAAGAGCCAAAGATCGTTACCCCAATGAAAAAGACACTGAAACACGTATGTAACATAGTAGCGATGGCGAGACATTGTAGCATCTGTGACCAGAGAGTTTGCGCTGGACTGCGCGAGTGTTGCGAGCGGTTCTCAGTCAGTCAGTCAGTCAGTGAGTAGTCGTTGCGAGTCCGTAGCTCTGTGTAGTTGAGGGCTGTACTCTGTCAGTAGTCGTCGCGTGCAGTACGCTAATAGTCGTCATGCAGAGCGGTCGGTCAGTAGTAGCAGCCGAGTGCGGTTGTGTGATGTAGGCGGTCGGCAACACTGGTCAAGATGGTGAATAAGGTATACTGTTAATTAATATAATCATTAGATAATGAAAAATTGTATTTATTGTAATTATTCTCCAACAAGTTCCCCAATAATAATTTTTATTTCAAAAGCATTTTTCAAACATTTAATTGTTTATTGAACTAAAGAGTTCGTTGCACTTCACATTTCATTCCACGTCTTTGAAGAAAAATGTCACTAAAATGACAAAAAAAGAGAATATTATTATTTGCAATGCAGTTCCTCCAAGCGCTGCGCAACAACCAGAGCAGAAATGTGACATCCATTTATTCGGAGGTAAGACTTTAATTCTGATTGTTTTGCACAGGGCCAAAGACCGTTATTTCGGTGTAATTGAAGTTTCTTGTCACTGAACGGACTTTTTTTAAATGTTGTGTGAAGACTTTATATTTGAGTCAGATTGCGAATTTCACATTTTTGTTGCCATTTTCAATACCTCTCATTGTGGGCGAGGTTACAATTAGCGCAATGTCCATTAGCATCCGTAAATAACATTGTCCATTATTTTAAATTTTGCTGGGAGGTTACAACACACACACACACACACACACACACACAAAAAAAAAAAAACAAAAAAAACAAAAAATTGCATTTATATCCGCTCCTCAATTGTAGATACCCCTTACACAGCTGTGTGCAATGAATGAGTGCTGGCTGGTAATTAATTGCACTCCTTGGAGGGAAATGCCATAGGAAGTAGTCTTTAAAAAGTGAATGTTTTTCGTTAAGAGACAAAAGTTACTTTAGAAAAAAAGTAATAGTGGGGCTTTTGTTGTTGAACAAAATAAGTACAATGAACATACGTTATCAGATTTGCGCAATGCAGCGTCACACCACCTTTTGATTATAACACAATAGACTATACATCGTCCCGAACCGTGACCAGAGTCGCGAGACGAGCAGAGCACGCCGCCGACGCCCGCTCAGTACAACCGTCCACCCGCTACTACTGTCGACCGACTACTACCTCTCCCGACTCGCGCTACAATATATATATATAACAACTGTTCCTGGCGACCCGGTGCGTGCCACTACTGTCGTCTGGCGCGGTCCAAGCGCCGACTAGCAGCGATAAAGAACTCTCTGGTCAGACAGAGATGCTGTCATGCCTCGCCATCGCTCTGGTAATGAATACATACGTGTTGCAGCGTGCGTACCACCGGAACACGCAGTGGCGGAGCCAAAGACTGTGTTGTCGAGGTCGAGTGCGAGCGGGAAGAGAGGCAGCGTCGGCACGGAGATGCAAGCGAGCGCGAGACGCACGGGGGCTGCGGCGTGGCGCGTTTGCGGTCGGCGCCTTTGGTGGCAACGGCCGGGACAAGCAGCGGTGTATGGTGTGGTGCGGGGCGGACAGGGGCGGAGGCGGCGCGACGACGGCATGGGGGCGAAAACGGGACGGGGGACGGCGGATGTTGAGAGGCGTCACGCGCGGACAGGACACAGACACAGAGAGACACACACAGATTGGAAAGGGAGGGTGCGCGGTAGTAGTTGGGAATGTGCGTACCGTGCGGGATGGGAGTGGGCGAGGAACACGGTCGTGGCCCCTGTTTTGGGTGCGTGTGATGACGTCGGTGTGTTGTGGGAAGGGAAGGCGCTGTGGCGGCGGCGCGTAATGGGCGTAGGCCGAAAAGAGAAAGGAACGTGGGCAGTGTGTTGGCAAGCGTCGGTTCGACTGCGACGTTGATGGGCAGGGCAGGGCAGGGCAGGGCAGGGCAGGGCAGGGCAAGGTTAATGGTGGTAGGAGTAGGCGTGTGGGCGCAAAAAATCTGCCGCTGCAGGCGGTGCCGTAACCGCCATGGCGGGAAGGAGAGAGGGCCAAAGAAAGAAAGAAAGAAGAAAACAAAAAAAAAAAAGGAGGGGGGGGCGAAAGTGGAGAGGCGGTGGTGTGAGAAGGGCGGGGGCGGAAGGAAGGCAGGAAGGACAAGAGGCGAGGCGACGGCTTGCTTTGTGTATCGGTCGGTCTCTGGCTATGCTTCGTTTTCTGCAGCAGGGTCGGTGCGCGGCGTGGCTCGCGGCAGTGGGAACGCCTGGTGGCTGGACGGCCAGCAATGCGGTTGGATGGGCGGCCACAGCACCGCACCTGTGCCCGAGGAGGAGACGCTGGCGGCGGGCCCTGAGGTGAGGCCGGCTCGGCTGGGGCTGTGGATGTGTAGGTGTGCGCCGCTGCTGCAACAACGGGTAAAACGCGAGAAGAAGGGATGGCGGTAGAGAGAGGAGAAAAAAAAAAAAAAAAAGGTCGTGTTGTGTTGATGCGCAGGCAGACGCGTACAGAGGGACGAGCCCGGTCTGCAGCAGGGTGTGGCCGTGCCGAGTGCAGAGCAGCGGCGGCTCGGTTCGGTTCGGCCCGGCCCGGCGGGCCGCGCTGTTGTCGCGGACGTGAGCGCCCCCTGGCGGGTGGCCGGAGGCGGCGCGGCGTGTTGGACGTGTGGCTGGTGGCAGTGCACAATTTGCGAGTGGCTGGCGGTGTGGTGTGGCGGTTGGCGCGTCGGGCGGCGGAGAGGTATGTGTTGCGGGCGCCCTTTGCTGCGCTGCGTCGTTGCGTGTGCCGTACAGGGCGGGCGCTTGTCGACTGTGTGGCGAATTGGCGTGAAACGGCTGCCGAGAGGGTGTGTGGTAGCGAGCCGGTCGGTGGTGTCAGTGCGAAGGGGAATGTGCGTGCGTGTTTGGCGGTTTCGGTGTGCTTTTTGCGGCGTGAGAGTGGGAATTAGTGGGGCCGGCTGTTGTGTTGGTTCCTTGTGTCTTGTGTCGCGTAGCTTGATGGCAACGTGGAAGGACGCCGGTTTCGTTTTCGTTTCGAGCCTTGCGTGTGGTTGTCGACGTTGACTGGTTGGCGTGTGCCGATGCACGTGCATGTGTGGGTCGCGAGTGCGTTTTTGGCTGGCTGTGTGTGTGTGTGTGTTTTGGGGGGGAAGGGGGAGGCGGTGGTGAAAGTGCAGTCGTCGGGTGGGGCTGGGGCTGTGCGTCGTGGCGGAAAGGTGGTAGGTTGCGGGAAGCGAGCCCGTCGTTGACGGTGTCGCGTGAGTTGTGAATCGAGTGGGGCGCGGGGCGCGGGGCGCGGGACAGGAGCAGCGTGCCGCTGCGTCGTGGTCGTCAGCAGAGGCTGTGCGTGTGCTTGTCCTTTTTGTGGGCGGTTCGTGCGAGGCGTTTTTGTTTTGTGTTGCCCTAGTTGTTAGTTTATTTTGTTTGTGTTTGTTATTTTGAGACGACGACTGGTTGGTGGCGTGCGCGCGAAGTGGCGGTGTGCGCTTCCCGTGTCGTTTGTGTTGTTTTGTTTTTTTGTTTTTGTGTTTTTTTTTTTTTGCACTGGGCCCCGGTGGGTGGGTGCGTGCGTGTGTGTCGATTGCCGGCTGGCGAAAGGTGCGCCATCGGCGGGGTGGGTCGCCGGCACAAGTAGAGGCGGCGGCGTTGTTGCTGTTGTTGTGTGGTGTTTGTTTTGTTCGGCTGTGTCGGCGAGCTGTGTTGCGGTGCGTGTGAATGGTGGTGCAAAAGTGCTGGCGTTGGGGCTGCGACTGCGACGGCGGCGAGCCGCGGGCGCGCCATTGATAGTGATGTTGTGAACAGCGGCTGTGTACGGTAGTGGTGTTGTTGTAGCACGACGTGCATCCGGGCCGGCGCGGAAAGCGCAGTTGCGGGCGGTTGCCCTTCGGTGCCAGCCATGTCTGTCGCGTGAGCGGCGGGTTGCTCTGGTGTCGACACGTGGTGCTCTGGGGGGTTGTTGTGTGGTGCCCTTTGGCCGGTGGGGGTGGTTCGCGTGTGTCTCGTTCGCGCTCGGTGTCTGGTCGTGGTCGTGCTGCTCCCCCGTCTGTACGTTTTTGTTCGTTTGCGGCGTGCCTGCCGACGTCGTCCCGTCGCGACCTTTCAACCGAAAGTGTGGCGCCCGAAGGTGAACGAACGTAACCCTGACCTCGGCGCTTTACGCTGAGCCGAGCGAACCGAACCGAACCGAACCTAACCTGTGGTGTGGCGAGGTGAGCTCAGCCTGTGAGCCCCTAACGTCTACGTAAGGTAAGCTGTCCGGCTCACGCCTCACGTTTGAACGCTTTTTTAACCTACGTTTGACGCTTCTTAACCTAGCACTGACCCCTTAACCTAACCTAACGTGTAACCTAACCTAACCTAACCTAACCTCTGACGCCTGACGTGTTTGAATGCTTAACCTAGGTTTGACGCTTAACCTAACCCAAGTCCCCTTAACCTAACCCACGTCCACCTAACCTAACCTAACGTAGACGTGTAAACGTAATGTGTAACGCGTAACGTGTAAGGTCGGCTGTCGTGTGTGCTTGACGGCAGATTGGGTTGGTCTGTAGATTCGGATTGCGGTTTGCCTCGGTCGAGGGGTTGTGGGTGGGAAGCGGCGAGGGGCGGCGGCGCCTGTTGCGCAGGCGGCGTCCGTTTGCGGCGGGCAATTGTTGAGAAACGGCTGTGAATGTTGGCGGGCGAGAGGAGGAGGACGGCGCGCGATGTGGCCCGACGGCTGCGGGCCGATCGGGAAACGGCGGGAGGGCGACGGAAGGCGATGGGGCGGCGGAGGCGCGTTTGCACGGCCGTCATCGCCGCACGCCTCGGCTTGTGTGGCTGTGGCGCCGGCCGCGCTGGCCGGGCTGCCGCGGCGACGGTGTGGGAGTTTTGCCGAAGGTTTGGCCATTGTGGCGGGTCGTCGGCTGGGGCTGTGGGGGGCGGCATTTGGGCGGGGGCGGCGATTCTCGGCGGGCCGACCCAGGCTGTAGCGCGCGGTAGCTGCAGTTTGGCCGTGGTTTGCGGCGCTGCCGTGGCGACTGGTTGGCGACTGTGGTGTGGCTGTGTGTAGCCCCATCCTCGGTGGTTTGAAAGGCGCGGGCGGTTGTGGCGCAGGTTTGGGGCTGCTCCGCACAGGCTGTCGGACGTTGGGCGGTAGCAAGCGCGGGAGGCGCGGCGCGGCGGCGCGCAGAGTGGCGGCCGCTCTCTCGGCCGTCCGCGCCCGCCCGCGACACTGGCTGGGCCTTGTGATTCTCTGCTCTGCTGCTGTGCTGTGCTTGCGTGCCTGCCGTCCCGCTCGCTCTCGCTGTGTGTTACGCGCGTCGTCGAAATGGCAGATCAGGCGGCTACGAACGAGACTGCTGCGGCACCCGCCGCCACCGGCACTACGAAGAAGGCCAAGTCTGCGTCGTCTGCGAAGAAGCCGCGCGCCAAGCCTGCGCACCCGCGCACCTCTGAGATGGTGACGGCCGCCATCAAGAGTCTGAAGGAGCGCGGCGGGTCGTCGCTGCAGGCGATCAAGAAGTACATAGCCGCGCACTACAAGCTGGACGCGGAGAAGCTGGCGCCGTTTATCAAGAAGTACCTCAAGTCGGCCGTCGTGGCGGGCGAGCTGGTGCAGACGAAGGGGAAGGGCGCGTCCGGCTCGTTCAAGCTTGCCGGCGCCGGCGGCGGGGGGGCGGCCGAGGGCGGCAAGGCTCGTGCTGGCGGTGCCAAGAAGAAGCGCGCCGCTCCGGCCAGCAAGGAGAAGAAGGGCGCCCGTGCGGCCGGCGCAAAGAAGGCTGGTGGCGTGAAGGCGGCGACCGGTCGGAAGGCGGGCGCCGCCAAGAAGGCGTCTGCGGCGTCGGCCGCTCCCGCGGGTGCGAAGAAGGCGGCTGCGGCCAAGCCGGCCAAGGCCAAGTCGCCGTCGAAGGCGAAGAAGGCCGCCAAGGTTCCGACGAAGAAGCCGAAGGCGCCGCGCCCGAAGAAGGCGACGACGCCGTCTAAGGCGAAGGCTTCGCCCAAGAAGAAGAAGTAGAGTAGAGGAGAAAGAGATGGGAAAGGAAGGGTTTGGCGCTTGACTCCGTCGTCCCCACCCCCCGTCGTCGTCTAGTGGCGCGCAAGAGACGCGCGGCCCAAAACGGCCCTTCTCAGGGCCATCAAAGCACGTCGGGGAAGGTTTTGATTGTCGTGTTGCGTTTGGTGTGGGTGTCTGTCTGGCGTTTCTGTATGCCGTGGGGATGCTGTTTGCGTGCCGTGGTGGTTGGATTGCGGGGGTCGGTGGCGGGTGTGGGCGGCGGTAGCGGTAAGCGGTGTTGTTGTTGTCGTGGTTGATTGTCGCCGTGTTTGTGGCGGCGGCCGACGGTTGGTTTTCTGTCACGTTGTTTTGTTTGAATACGTTGGTTGGCTTGCCTGCGTTCGTTCTTCTCGGATGTCTGTCTTGTCTAGTCGTGTCTGGTCTGTGTTTTGTTTTGTTCCTTTGTGTGTGTTATGTTTTGCAACGGGGGGCACGTTGAGATGTGGAAGGAGTCGGCGGGGATTTCGGTGGCGTGTAGAGCGAGCGAGCGAGCGCGCCTGCCTGGCCGTTGGCCGTCGGAGTGGAGTGCGGGTTTTTTTTGTTTTCGAAACGAAAGCGGCGGGCGGCCGGCCAGCCAGCCAGCCACCCACCCACCCGTGCGGTGTGACGTCGGCCGTTGGGTATTGTGCGCTTTGAGCGCCGGGGAGGGATGATGTGTGATTGTTGCGCGCTGCTAGCAGGCAGGCAGAGTGAGCGGTGTGGCGGACGGACGGGAAGTGGTGGTTTTTGTTTTTGGGTTGCGGGGCGAGAGGCAGGCGACCGACAAAGTTTGCTCGCGACGGAGAGATGTTAGTGGCCCTGAAAAGGGCCGTTTTTGTTTGTGGGTGCGGTGCCGCGGCGCGGTTTAGGCGCGCTCGCCGCGGATGCGGCGCGCGAGCTGGATGTCCTTGGGCATGATGGTGACGCGCTTGGCGTGGATTGCGCACAGGTTGGTGTCTTCGAAGAGGCCGACGAGGTAGGCCTCGCTGGCCTCCTGCAGGGCCATGACTGCGGAGCTCTGGAAGCGCAGGTCGGTCTTGAAGTCCTGGGCGATCTCGCGCACTAGGCGCTGGAATGGCAGCTTGCGGATGAGCAGCTCTGTGCTCTTCTGGTAGCGCCTGATTTCTCGCAGGGCGACGGTGCCCGGCCTGTAGCGGTGGGGCTTCTTGACGCCTCCGGTGGCGGGCGCGCTCTTCCTCGCCGCCTTGGTGGCGAGCTGTTTGCGCGGCGCCTTTCCGCCGGTGGACTTGCGGGCCGTTTGCTTTGTGCGGGCCATGGCGGTAGCGGTAGCGGTAGCGGAGCGGCGTGCGTGGAGGTTAGGTGCGGCGCGGCGTCCGGTGCTGCCTTGACAACGGGCCCGCGCGCCTCCGTGCTGCGCTTATATGCCCTCGGTTGCGCGTGGTGGGGGGGAGGGCGGGCCAGAGTCTATATAGGGGGGCGGCGGGCGCGCTGGGCGCAGACCGTAGCCGACTCGCCAGCCGCTGCAGCTGCTGTTTGTGCACGTTTTGCTTTGCCCGAGGAAGGAAGGATGACAGGCCGCGGCAAGGGAGGAAAGGGGCTCGGCAAGGGTGGCGCCAAGCGGCACCGCAAGGTGTTGCGCGACAACATCCAGGGCATCACGAAGCCCGCCATCCGCCGCCTGGCTCGCAGGGGCGGCGTGAAGCGCATCTCTGGTCTGATCTACGAGGAGACCCGCGGGGTGCTGAAGGTGTTCCTGGAGAACGTGATCCGCGACGCGGTGACGTACACTGAGCACGCCAAGCGCAAGACTGTGACGGCCATGGACGTGGTGTACGCCCTGAAGAGGCAGGGGCGCACCCTGTACGGTTTCGGCGGTTAGCTGCGTCGCAGCGGGCGCTGGCCTTCCCGCGGCCGTGCTTGTGGGTGGGAGAGACTAGAAACGGCCCTTTTCAGGGCCACCACACTGTTCGGAAGTTGAAAAGTGCGAAAGAGTCTGTGTTGTTGTTGCTGCGTGTGTGCGCTGTGTTGTTTGTTTGTTTGTTTCTTTCTTTCCGTTTGAGCGACGTGATGTGACTGGGAGGGGAGAAGGAAAGGAAACGTGTCATGTGGCTGGCTGTGTGTGGAGCTGCTTCGTTTGTGTGTTTGTTATTGTGTGTCTTTGTATCGATCGCGACGGAGATGGCGGGCTGTGTGTTGTTGTGCGAGAGGCGGTGATTATTTGCTTGCGTGGTTTGGCTCTGTGTGTTTGTTTGCGGCGGCGTTGGGGTTTCCGAGGCAAGGCGTGTGGGCATAGGCGGCCGGATCAGCTGTTTCGTTCGTGTCGACGGCCGTTGCGCGCGGGAGTGGAGGGCGGTGTGTCGACACGCCTCCCTTTAACAATGGTCATTGTTGCTGCCGTTGTCGGTTTGGAAGGCGACTGCGACCGTGCAAAATGTGTGTGTGTGTGTGTGTGTGTTGGGCCACACGGGCTGTGTGGACGACAAGATGGCGGACGTGCGCCGGCGGCGGCTGTGCTGTGACAGTGCAAAGTTAAAACAAAACAGGTGCGGCGAGGACGACTGAAATTTTGCTTTGGACGTAGGTTTGTGTGGTGGCCCTGAAAAGGGCCGATTGTTGTGGGCCGGGCCGAGCCGGCAAAGCGCGTTGCGTGCAGGGGAGCACGCGGCGGCTGCGATTGCCTGGCCTCCTTTAGGCCTTCTTCTCGGTCTTCTTTGGCAGCAGGACGGCCTGGATGTTGGGCAGGACACCACCCTGTGCGATGGTGACGCCCGACAGGAGCTTGTTGAGCTCCTCGTCGTTGCGGATGGCAAGCTGCAGGTGGCGCGGGATGATGCGCGTCTTCTTGTTGTCGCGGGCCGCGTTTCCGGCCAGCTCGAGCACCTCAGCCGCGAGGTACTCCATGACGGCGGCGAGGTAGACGGGCGCCCCGGCGCCGACGCGCTCTGCGTAGTTTCCCTTGCGCAGGAGGCGGTGGATTCTGCCGACCGGGAACTGGAGCCCAGCCCTGCTTGAGCGGGACTTTGACTTGCCCTTGACTTTGCCTCCCTTTCCGCGTCCGGACATGGCGATGGGCTAGCGACGGTGCACACGAAACGGAAACGAAAACGACCGGTGCGAGCGGCAGCGAGTCGAGCAGCGGAGTGCGTGCCGGCGCAGCCGGGGTGGGGGTGCTTTATGGGCTCGGGTGCGGCGGCCGGTTGCGCGCGCGCCCATTGGTCGGCGGCCGCAACAGGGCGAGCTGGTAAAGGTGCGGCGGCGGCTGGCGGCGGGTGCCACTGTGTGGGGAGACGCTGACTAGAGCGGAGCGCTTGCTACTGGTGTTGCTGCTGCCGTACGTTGGTTCGAGATGCCGCCCAAGACTAGCGGGAAGGCCGCCAAGAAGGCTGGCAAGGCGCAGAAGAACATTTCGAAGGGCGACAAGAAGAAGAAGCGCAAGAGGAAGGAGAGCTATGCCATCTACATCTACAAGGTGCTGAAGCAGGTGCACCCTGACACGGGCATCTCGTCGAAGGCGATGAGCATCATGAACAGCTTCGTGAACGACATTTTCGAGCGCATTGCGGCCGAGGCGTCTCGCCTGGCGCACTACAACAAGCGCTCGACCATCACGTCCCGCGAGATCCAGACCGCTGTGCGGCTGTTGCTGCCTGGCGAGCTGGCCAAGCACGCCGTGAGCGAGGGCACGAAGGCGGTGACCAAGTACACGAGCTCCAAGTAAGGAGGTGGCTCTGGAATGGAAGGAAGGATGGAGAAGGCTCCTCCGTTGCGAGAGCGGCAAAACGGCCCTTTTCAGGGCCACCAACTTGCCTTTTGCGGGAAGGGCGGAATTGTTGTTGTTGTTGTTTGTGTGGACGGCTGTGATGTATGTGTGCATTTTGATTGTGGGTGGGGGGGGCGCGTCAAAGCGTGTTGCGCGGGGTACGGCCACGAGGTTGGTCGCCGTGGCGTGGAATGGTGGCACGCCTCGTTGGCGTGGTTTTTGACCCATTGGTGTTGTTGGTGTGTGTGTGTGTGTGTGTGTGTGTGTGTGTGTGTGTGTGTGTGTTACCCGTCTGCGAGGGGGGACAGTGCGATCGGCGACTTTTGTGTCACCGTAACGACGGCCGTTTGCGGGTTTGTTTTGTTTGCACATCATACATGGCGAGGGTGAAATGTGAAATGTTTTTGTTTGGTTTTTTTTTTTTTTTGCCGCCCACTATTCCCTTTGCTGTACGCCGAGTTTGACAATGGTGCGACGTAACTGCAGCGTGGAGGTGTGTGAGTGACGTTGAAATGAACGTGCCATTAAGACGCATTGTTGTTGTATTGTACTGTACGTGTACGGCGACACGCACGATGATGTACCATTCGACTCTGATGTTTGATAGCCGTGTCTGACTGATTGCGTACGACGCACGCACACCGATGTCGTCATTCAAGATGCACGCGTGTCCAGTGCAGTACAGTAAGCGCGACGACGGCGGCGGCGGTCGTTTGTTTGGCGAATGTCTGTACACGTGTTTGTCTGTGTCCATCCGGTATGTATTTGTTTGTTTGAAAGTGTTTTGTGTGTCGGTGACGTGGTCCGATCCGTCGCCCCCTGAGTAACTGTCGATCGGCGCGATAGACCGGCGTCACCGCAACTGAACCGAAGTCGTGGGCACACCCGTCATACTGTTGTACACCGTCGCGCTGAGAACGGTAACGAAAGGTTGACTTTGATCGGTCGAATGTCTGGGCAGAACGTGAGGAATGAGGCAAGAGTGCAAGGAGGGGGGGCAAAAGAGAGAGGAAGGGAAAAAGGGGAGAAACGCATTCGTAGAGCAACGGAACGTTCCCGTGTCGGAGGCGTATTGGAGCCGCACTGAAATGCGTTTAACGGCGGCGCGGCTGCAAGTGTCTGCCGTGGTGAACGTTACCTTTGACGGCTGCATTGGGCTTTGCCTTTGCTTTTGCTTTCGCTTTCGCTTTCGCTTTCCCGGATGTACGTAACGTTTGTTGATATGGTTCTGAGGAAGAGTGTATGACAGTGCCGTGCCGTCCATGTTCGTGTGCCCTCCCATTGTGTGTATGCTATTGTCTGTGTACTTGAATGATGTATGTAGGTGTTAGTGGACATGTTTTACCAGTGGGGGGGAAATGGATCGTCGATAGTTGCCGTCACTCTGTCACGGTCGAGATGACGCACCCTCCGTACAGAAAGGTGTCGAGAAAGTGAGTGTGTGTGTGTGTGTGTGTGTGTGTGTGTGTGTGTGTGTGTGTGTGTGTGTGTGTGTGTGTGTGTGCGTGTGTGCGT
>NW_026047724.1:0-7500 GCF_023864345.2 Schistocerca serialis cubense | reverse complement strand
GATGCAAGCGAGCGCGAGACGCACGGGGGCTGCGGCGTGGCGCGTTTGCGGTCGGCGCCTTTGGTGGCAACGGCCGGGACAAGCAGCGGTGTATGGTGTGGTGCGGGGCGGACAGGGGCGGAGGCGGCGCGACGACGGCATGGGGGCGAAAACGGGACGGGGGACGGCGGATGTTGAGAGGCGTCACGCGCGGACAGGACACAGACACAGAGAGACACACACAGATTGGAAAGGGAGGGTGCGCGGTAGTAGTTGGGAATGTGCGTACCGTGCGGGATGGGAGTGGGCGAGGAACACGGTCGTGGCCCCTGTTTTGGGTGCGTGTGATGACGTCGGTGTGTTGTGGGAAGGGAAGGCGCTGTGGCGGCGGCGCGTAATGGGCGTAGGCCGAAAAGAGAAAGGAACGTGGGCAGTGTGTTGGCAAGCGTCGGTTCGACTGCGACGTTGATGGGCAGGGCAGGGCAGGGCAGGGCAGGGCAGGGCAGGGCAAGGTTAATGGTGGTAGGAGTAGGCGTGTGGGCGCAAAAAATCTGCCGCTGCAGGCGGTGCCGTAACCGCCATGGCGGGAAGGAGAGAGGGCCAAAGAAAGAAAGAAAGAAGAAAACAAAAAAAAAAAAGGAGGGGGGGGGCGAAAGTGGAGAGGCGGTGGTGTGAGAAGGGCGGGGGCGGAAGGAAGGCAGGAAGGACAAGAGGCGAGGCGACGGCTTGCTTTGTGTATCGGTCGGTCTCTGGCTATGCTTCGTTTTCTGCAGCAGGGTCGGTGCGCGGCGTGGCTCGCGGCAGTGGGAACGCCTGGTGGCTGGACGGCCAGCAATGCGGTTGGATGGGCGGCCACAGCACCGCACCTGTGCCCGAGGAGGAGACGCTGGCGGCGGGCCCTGAGGTGAGGCCGGCTCGGCTGGGGCTGTGGATGTGTAGGTGTGCGCCGCTGCTGCAACAACGGGTAAAACGCGAGAAGAAGGGATGGCGGTAGAGAGAGGAGAAAAAAAAAAAAAAAAAGGTCGTGTTGTGTTGATGCGCAGGCAGACGCGTACAGAGGGACGAGCCCGGTCTGCAGCAGGGTGTGGCCGTGCCGAGTGCAGAGCAGCGGCGGCTCGGTTCGGTTCGGCCCGGCCCGGCGGGCCGCGCTGTTGTCGCGGACGTGAGCGCCCCCTGGCGGGTGGCCGGAGGCGGCGCGGCGTGTTGGACGTGTGGCTGGTGGCAGTGCACAATTTGCGAGTGGCTGGCGGTGTGGTGTGGCGGTTGGCGCGTCGGGCGGCGGAGAGGTATGTGTTGCGGGCGCCCTTTGCTGCGCTGCGTCGTTGCGTGTGCCGTACAGGGCGGGCGCTTGTCGACTGTGTGGCGAATTGGCGTGAAACGGCTGCCGAGAGGGTGTGTGGTAGCGAGCCGGTCGGTGGTGTCAGTGCGAAGGGGAATGTGCGTGCGTGTTTGGCGGTTTCGGTGTGCTTTTTGCGGCGTGAGAGTGGGAATTAGTGGGGCCGGCTGTTGTGTTGGTTCCTTGTGTCTTGTGTCGCGTAGCTTGATGGCAACGTGGAAGGACGCCGGTTTCGTTTTCGTTTCGAGCCTTGCGTGTGGTTGTCGACGTTGACTGGTTGGCGTGTGCCGATGCACGTGCATGTGTGGGTCGCGAGTGCGTTTTTGGCTGGCTGTGTGTGTGTGTGTGTTTTGGGGGGGAAGGGGGAGGCGGTGGTGAAAGTGCAGTCGTCGGGTGGGGCTGGGGCTGTGCGTCGTGGCGGAAAGGTGGTAGGTTGCGGGAAGCGAGCCCGTCGTTGACGGTGTCGCGTGAGTTGTGAATCGAGTGGGCGCGGGCGCGGGCGCGGGGCGGGACAGGAGCAGCGTGCCGCTGCGTCGTGGTCGTCAGCAGAGGCTGTGCGTGTGCTTGTCCTTTTTGTGGGCGGTTCGTGCGAGGCGTTTTTGTTTTGTGTTGCCCTAGTTGTTAGTTTATTTTGTTTGTGTTTGTTATTTTGAGACGACGACTGGTTGGTGGCGTGCGCGCGAAGTGGCGGTGTGCGCTTCCCGTGTCGTTTGTGTTGTTTTGTTTTTTTGTTTTTGTGTTTTTTTTTTTTTGCACTGGGCCCCGGTGGGTGGGTGCGTGCGTGTGTGTCGATTGCCGGCTGGCGAAAGGTGCGCCATCGGCGGGGTGGGTCGCCGGCACAAGTAGAGGCGGCGGCGTTGTTGCTGTTGTTGTGTGGTGTTTGTTTTGTTCGGCTGTGTCGGCGAGCTGTGTTGCGGTGCGTGTGAATGGTGGTGCAAAAGTGCTGGCGTTGGGGCTGCGACTGCGACGGCGGCGAGCCGCGGGCGCGCCATTGATAGTGATGTTGTGAACAGCGGCTGTGTACGGTAGTGGTGTTGTTGTAGCACGACGTGCATCCGGGCCGGCGCGGAAAGCGCAGTTGCGGGCGGTTGCCCTTCGGTGCCAGCCATGTCTGTCGCGTGAGCGGCGGGTTGCTCTGGTGTCGACACGTGGTGCTCTGGGGGGTTGTTGTGTGGTGCCCTTTGGCCGGTGGGGGTGGTTCGCGTGTGTCTCGTTCGCGCTCGGTGTCTGGTCGTGGTCGTGCTGCTCCCCCGTCTGTACGTTTTTGTTCGTTTGCGGCGTGCCTGCCGACGTCGTCCCGTCGCGACCTTTCAACCGAAAGTGTGGCGCCCGAAGGTGAACGAACGTAACCCTGACCTCGGCGCTTTACGCTGAGCCGAGCGAACCGAACCGAACCGAACCGAACCGAACCTAACCTGTGGTGTGGCGAGGTGAGCTCAGCCTGTGAGCCCCTAACGTCTACGTAAGGTAAGCTGTCCGGCTCACGCCTCACGTTTGAACGCTTTTTTAACCTACGTTTGACGCTTCTTAACCTAGCACTGACCCCTTAACCTAACCTAACGTGTAACCTAACCTAACCTAACCTAACCTCTGACGCCTGACGTGTTTGAATGCTTAACCTAGGTTTGACGCTTAACCTAACCCAAGTCCCCTTAACCTAACCCACGTCCACCTAACCTAACCTAACGTAGACGTGTAAACGTAATGTGTAACGCGTAACGTGTAAGGTCGGCTGTCGTGTGTGCTTGACGGCAGATTGGGTTGGTCTGTAGATTCGGATTGCGGTTTGCCTCGGTCGAGGGGTTGTGGGTGGGAAGCGGCGAGGGGCGGCGGCGCCTGTTGCGCAGGCGGCGTCCGTTTGCGGCGGGCAATTGTTGAGAAACGGCTGTGAATGTTGGCGGGCGAGAGGAGGAGGACGGCGCGCGATGTGGCCCGACGGCTGCGGGCCGATCGGGAAACGGCGGGAGGGCGACGGAAGGCGATGGGGCGGCGGAGGCGCGTTTGCACGGCCGTCATCGCCGCACGCCTCGGCTTGTGTGGCTGTGGCGCCGGCCGCGCTGGCCGGGCTGCCGCGGCGACGGTGTGGGAGTTTTGCCGAAGGTTTGGCCATTGTGGCGGGTCGTCGGCTGGGGCTGTGGGGGCGGCATTTGGGCGGGGGCGGCGATTCTCGGCGGGCCGACCCAGGCTGTAGCGCGCGGTAGCTGCAGTTTGGCCGTGGTTTGCGGCGCTGCCGTGGCGACTGGTTGGCGACTGTGGTGTGGCTGTGTGTAGCCCCATCCTCGGTGGTTTGAAAGGCGCGGGCGGTTGTGGCGCAGGTTTGGGGCTGCTCCGCACAGGCTGTCGGACGTTGGGCGGTAGCAAGCGCGGGAGGCGCGGCGCGGCGGCGCGCAGAGTGGCGGCCGCTCTCTCGGCCGTCCGCGCCCGCCCGCGACACTGGCTGGGCCTTGTGATTCTCTGCTCTGCTGCTGTGCTGTGCTTGCGTGCCTGCCGTCCCGCTCGCTCTCGCTGTGTGTTACGCGCGTCGTCGAAATGGCAGATCAGGCGGCTACGAACGAGACTGCTGCGGCACCCGCCGCCACCGGCACTACGAAGAAGGCCAAGTCTGCGTCGTCTGCGAAGAAGCCGCGCGCCAAGCCTGCGCACCCGCGCACCTCTGAGATGGTGACGGCCGCCATCAAGAGTCTGAAGGAGCGCGGCGGGTCGTCGCTGCAGGCGATCAAGAAGTACATAGCCGCGCACTACAAGCTGGACGCGGAGAAGCTGGCGCCGTTTATCAAGAAGTACCTCAAGTCGGCCGTCGTGGCGGGCGAGCTGGTGCAGACGAAGGGGAAGGGCGCGTCCGGCTCGTTCAAGCTTGCCGGCGCCGGCGGCGGGGGGGCGGCCGAGGGCGGCAAGGCTCGTGCTGGCGGTGCCAAGAAGAAGCGCGCCGCTCCGGCCAGCAAGGAGAAGAAGGGCGCCCGTGCGGCCGGCGCAAAGAAGGCTGGTGGCGTGAAGGCGGCGACCGGTCGGAAGGCGGGCGCCGCCAAGAAGGCGTCTGCGGCGTCGGCCGCTCCCGCGGGTGCGAAGAAGGCGGCTGCGGCCAAGCCGGCCAAGGCCAAGTCGCCGTCGAAGGCGAAGAAGGCCGCCAAGGTTCCGACGAAGAAGCCGAAGGCGCCGCGCCCGAAGAAGGCGACGACGCCGTCTAAGGCGAAGGCTTCGCCCAAGAAGAAGAAGTAGAGTAGAGGAGAAAGAGATGGGAAAGGAAGGGTTTGGCGCTTGACTCCGTCGTCCCCACCCCCCGTCGTCGTCTAGTGGCGCGCAAGAGACGCGCGGCCCAAAACGGCCCTTCTCAGGGCCATCAAAGCACGTCGGGGAAGGTTTTGATTGTCGTGTTGCGTTTGGTGTGGGTGTCTGTCTGGCGTTTCTGTATGCCCGTGGGGATGCTGTTTGCGTGCCGTGGTGGTTGGATTGCGGGGGTCGGTGGCGGGTGTGGGCGGCGGTAGCGGTAAGCGGTGTTGTTGTTGTCGTGGTTGATTGTCGCCGTGTTTGTGGCGGCGGCCGACGGTTGGTTTTCTGTCACGTTGTTTTGTTTGAATACGTTGGTTGGCTTGCCTGCGTTCGTTCTTCTCGGATGTCTGTCTTGTCTAGTCGTGTCTGGTCTGTGTTTTGTTTTGTTCCTTTGTGTGTGTTATGTTTTGCAACGGGGGGCACGTTGAGATGTGGAAGGAGTCGGCGGGGATTTCGGTGGCGTGTAGAGCGAGCGAGCGAGCGCGCCTGCCTGGCCGTTGGCCGTCGGAGTGGAGTGCGGGTTTTTTTTGTTTTCGAAACGAAAGCGGCGGGCGGCCGGCCAGCCAGCCAGCCACCCACCCACCCGTGCGGTGTGACGTCGGCCGTTGGGTATTGTGCGCTTTGAGCGCCGGGGAGGGATGATGTGTGATTGTTGCGCGCTGCTAGCAGGCAGGCAGAGTGAGCGGGTGTGGCGGACGGACGGGAAGTGGTGGTTTTTGTTTTTGGGTTGCGGGGCGAGAGGCAGGCGACCGACAAAGTTTGCTCGCGACGGAGAGATGTTAGTGGCCCTGAAAAGGGCCGTTTTTGTTTGTGCGGTGCGGTGCCGCGGCGCGGTTTAGGCGCGCTCGCCGCGGATGCGGCGCGCGAGCTGGATGTCCTTGGGCATGATGGTGACGCGCTTGGCGTGGATTGCGCACAGGTTGGTGTCTTCGAAGAGGCCGACGAGGTAGGCCTCGCTGGCCTCCTGCAGGGCCATGACTGCGGAGCTCTGGAAGCGCAGGTCGGTCTTGAAGTCCTGGGCGATCTCGCGCACTAGGCGCTGGAATGGCAGCTTGCGGATGAGCAGCTCTGTGCTCTTCTGGTAGCGCCTGATTTCTCGCAGGGCGACGGTGCCCGGCCTGTAGCGGTGGGGCTTCTTGACGCCTCCGGTGGCGGGCGCGCTCTTCCTCGCCGCCTTGGTGGCGAGCTGTTTGCGCGGCGCCTTTCCGCCGGTGGACTTGCGGGCCGTTTGCTTTGTGCGGGCCATGGCGGTAGCGGTAGCGGTAGCGGAGCGGCGTGCGTGGAGGTTAGGTGCGGCGCGGCGTCCGGTGCTGCCTTGACAACGGGCCCGCGCGCCTCCGTGCTGCGCTTATATGCCCTCGGTTGCGCGTGGTGGGGGGGAGGGCGGGCCAGAGTCTATATAGGGGGGCGGCGGGCGCGCTGGGCGCAGACCGTAGCCGACTCGCCAGCCGCTGCAGCTGCTGTTTGTGCACGTTTTGCTTTGCCCGAGGAAGGAAGGATGACAGGCCGCGGCAAGGGAGGAAAGGGGCTCGGCAAGGGTGGCGCCAAGCGGCACCGCAAGGTGTTGCGCGACAACATCCAGGGCATCACGAAGCCCGCCATCCGCCGCCTGGCTCGCAGGGGCGGCGTGAAGCGCATCTCTGGTCTGATCTACGAGGAGACCCGCGGGGTGCTGAAGGTGTTCCTGGAGAACGTGATCCGCGACGCGGTGACGTACACTGAGCACGCCAAGCGCAAGACTGTGACGGCCATGGACGTGGTGTACGCCCTGAAGAGGCAGGGGCGCACCCTGTACGGTTTCGGCGGTTAGGCTGCGTCGCAGCGGGCGCTGGCCTTCCCGCGGCCGTGCTTGTGGGTGGGAGAGACTAGAAAACGGCCCTTTTCAGGGCCACCACACTGTTCGGAAGTTGAAAAGTGCGAAAGAGTCTGTGTTGTTGTTGCTGCGTGTGTGCGCTGTGTTGTTTGTTTGTTTGTTTCTTTCTTTCCGTTTGAGCGACGTGATGTGACTGGGAGGGGAGAAGGAAAGGAAACGTGTCATGTGGCTGGCTGTGTGTGGAGCTGCTTCGTTTGTGTGTTTGTTATTGTGTGTCTTTGTATCGATCGCGACGGAGATGGCGGGCTGTGTGTTGTTGTGCGAGAGGCGGTGATTATTTGCTTGCGTGGTTTGGCTCTGTGTGTTTGTTTGCGGCGGCGTTGGGGTTTCCGAGGCAAGGCGTGTGGGCATAGGCGGCCGGATCAGCTGTTTCGTTCGTGTCGACGGCCGTTGCGCGCGGGAGTGGAGGGCGGTGTGTCGACACGCCTCCCTTTAACAATGGTCATTGTTGCTGCCGTTGTCGGTTTGGAAGGCGACTGCGACCGTGCAAAATGTGTGTGTGTGTGTGTGTGTGTTGGGCCACACGGGCTGTGTGGACGACAAGATGGCGGACGTGCGCCGGCGGCGGCTGTGCTGTGACAGTGCAAAGTTAAAACAAAACAAGGTGCGGCGAGGACGACTGAAATTTTGCTTTGGACGTAGGTTTGTGTGGTGGCCCTGAAAAGGGCCGATTGTTGTGGGCCGGGCCGAGCCGGCAAAGCGCGTTGCGTGCAGGGGAGCACGCGGCGGCTGCGATTGCCTGGCCTCCTTTAGGCCTTCTTCTCGGTCTTCTTTGGCAGCAGGACGGCCTGGATGTTGGGCAGGACACCACCCTGTGCGATGGTGACGCCCGACAGGAGCTTGTTGAGCTCCTCGTCGTTGCGGATGGCAAGCTGCAGGTGGCGCGGGATGATGCGCGTCTTCTTGTTGTCGCGGGCCGCGTTTCCGGCCAGCTCGAGCACCTCAGCCGCGAGGTACTCCATGACGGCGGCGAGGTAGACGGGCGCCCCGGCGCCGACGCGCTCTGCGTAGTTTCCCTTGCGCAGGAGGCGGTGGATTCTGCCGA
>NW_026047723.1:0-67970 GCF_023864345.2 Schistocerca serialis cubense | reverse complement strand
GTGTTGCGAGCGGTTCTCAGTCAGTCAGTCAGTCAGTAGTCGTTGCGAGTCCGTAGCTCTGTGTAGTTGAGGGCTGTACTCTGTCAGTAGTCGTCGCGTGCAGTACGCTAATAGTCGTCATGCAGAGCGGTCGGTCAGTAGTAGCAGCCGAGTGCGGTTGTGTGATGTAGGCGGTCGGCAACACTGGTCAAGATGGTGAATAAGGTATACTGTTAATTAATATAATCATTAGATAATGAAAAATTGTATTTATTGTAATTATTCTCCAACAAGTTCCCCAGTAATAATTTTTATTTCAAAAGCATTTTTCAAACATTTAATTGTTTATTGAACTAAAGAGTTCGTTGCACTTCACATTTCATTCCACTTCTTTGAAGAAAAATGTCACAAAAATCACAAAAAAAGAGAATATTATTATTTGCAATGCAGTTCCTCCAAGCGCTGCGCAACAACCAGAGCAGAAATGTGACATCCATTTATTCGGAGGTAAGACATTAATTCTGATTGTTTTGCACAGGGCCAAAGACCGATATTTCGGTTTAATTGAAGTTTCTTGTCACTGAACGGACGTTTTTAAATGTTGTGTGAAGACTTTATATTTGAGTCAGATTGCGAATTTCACATTTTTGTTGCCATTTTCAATACCTCTCATTGTGGGCGAGGTTACAATTAGCGCAATGTCCATTAGCATCCGTAAATAACATTGTCCATTATTTTAAATGTTGCTGGGAGGTTACAACACACACACAAAAAAAAAAAAAAAAAAACAAAAAATTGCATTTATATCCGCTCCTCAATTGTAGATACCCCTTACACAGCTGTGTGCAATGAATGAGTGCTGGCTGGTAATTAATTGCACTCCTTGGAGGGAAATGCCATAGGAAGTAGTCTTTAAAAAGTGAATGTTTTTCGTTAAGAGACAAAAGTTACTTTAGAAAAAAAGTAATAGTGGGGCTTTTGTTGTTGAACAAAATAAGTACAATGAACATACGTTATCAGATTTGCGCAATGCAGCGTCACACCACCTTTTGATTATAACACAATAGACTATACATCGTCCCGAACCGTGACCAGAGTCGCGAGACGAGCAGAGCACGCCGCCGACGCCCGCTCAGTACAACCGTCCACCCGCTACTACTGTCGACCGACTACTACCTCTCCCGACTCGCGCTACAATATATATATATAACAACTGTTCCTGGCGACCCGGTGCGTGCCACTACTGTCGTCTGGCGCGGTCCAAGCGCCGACTAGCAGCGATAAAGAACTCTCTGGTCAGACAGAGATGCTGTCATGCCTCGCCATCGCTCTGGTAATGAATACATACGTGTTGCAGCGTGCGTACCACCGGAACACGCAGTGGCGGAGCCAAAGACTGTGTTGTCGAGGTCGAGTGCGAGCGGGAAGAGAGGCAGCGTCGGCACGGAGATGCAAGCGAGCGCGAGACGCACGGGGGCTGCGGCGTGGCGCGTTTGCGGTCGGCGCCTTTGGTGGCAACGGCCGGGACAAGCAGCGGTGTATGGTGTGGTGCGGGGCGGACAGGGGCGGAGGCGGCGCGACGACGGCATGGGGGCGAAAACGGGACGGGGGACGGCGGATGTTGAGAGGCGTCACGCGCGGACAGGACACAGACACAGAGACACACAGATTGGAAAGGGAGGGTGCGCGGTAGTAGTTGGGAATGTGCGTACCGTGCGGGATGGGAGTGGGCGAGGAACACGGTCGTGGCCCCTGTTTTGGGTGCGTGTGATGACGTCGGTGTGTTGTGGGAAGGGAAGGTGCTGTGGCGGCGGCGCGTAATGGGCGTAGGCCGAAAAGAGAAAGGAACGTGGGCAGTGTGTTGGCAAGCGTCGGTTCGACTGCGACGTTGATGGGCAGGGCAGGGCAGGGCAGGGCAGGGCAGGGCAGGGCAGGGCAGGGCAAGGTTAATGGTGGTAGGAGTAGGCGTGTGGGCGCAAAAAATCTGCCGCTGCAGGCGGTGCCGTAACCGCCATGGCGGGAAGGAGAGAGGGCCAAAGAAAGAAAGAAGAAAACAAAAAAAAAAAAAAAAAAGGAGGGGGGGGCGAAAGTGGAGAGGCGGTGGTGTGAGAAGGGCGGGGGCGGAAGGAAGGCAGGAAGGACAAGAGGCGAGGCGACGGCTTGCTTTGTGTATCGGTCGGTCTCTGGCTATGCTTCGTTTTCTGCAGCAGGGTCGGTGCGCGGCGTGGCTCGCGGCAGTGGGAACGCCTGGTGGCTGGACGGCCAGCAATGCGGTTGGATGGGCGGCCACAGCACCGCACCTGTGCCCGAGGAGGAGACGCTGGCGGCGGGCCCTGAGGTGAGGCCGGCTCGGCTGGGGCTGTGGATGTGTAGGTGTGCGCCGCTGCTGCAACAACGAGTAAAACGCGAGAAGAAGGGATGGCGGTAGAGAGAGAGAGAAAAAAAAAAAAGGTCGTGTTGTGTTGATGCGCAGGCAGACGCGTACAGAGGGACGAGCCCGGTCTGCAGCAGGGTGTGGCCGTGCCGAGTGCAGAGCAGCGGCGGCTCGGTTCGGTTCGGCCCGGCCCGGCGGGCCGCGCTGTTGTCGCGGACGTGAGCGCCCCCTGGCGGGTGGCCGGAGGCGGCGCGGCGTGTTGGACGTGTGGCTGGTGGCAGTGCACAATTTGCGAGTGGCTGGCGGTGTGGTGTGGCGGTTGGCGCGTCGGGCGGCGGAGAGGTATGTGTTGCGGGCGCCCTTTGCTGCGCTGCGTCGTTGCGTGTGCCGTACAGGGCGGGCGCTTGTCGACTGTGTGGCGAATTGGCGTGAAACGGCTGCCGAGAGGTGTGTGGTAGCGAGCCGGTCGGTGGTGTCAGTGCGAAGGGGAATGTGCGTGCGTGTTTGGCGGTTTCGGTGTGCTTTTTGCGGCGTGAGAGTGGGAATTAGTGGGGCCGGCTGTTGTGTTGGTTCCTTGTGTCTTGTGTCGCGTAGCTTGATGGCAACGTGGAAGGACGCCGGTTTCGTTTTCGTTTCGAGCCTTGCGTGGCGTGTGGTTGTCGACGTTGACTGGTTGGCGTGTGCCGATGCACGTGCATGTGTGGGTCGCGAGTGCGTTTTTGGCTGGCTGTGTGTGTGTGTGTGTGTGTGTGTTTTGGGGGGGAAGGGGGAGGCGGTGGTGAAAGTGCAGTCGTCGGGTGGGGCTGGGGCTGTGCGTCGTGGCGGAAAGGTGGTAGGTTGCGGGAAGCGAGCCCGTCGTTGACGGTGTCGCGTGAGTTGTGAATCGAGTGGGGCGCGGGGCGCGGGACAGGAGCAGCGTGCCGCTGCGTCGTGGTCGTCAGCAGAGGCTGTGCGTGTGCTTGTCCTTTTTGTGGGCGGTTCGTGCGAGGCGTTTTTGTTTTGTGTTGCCCTAGTTGTTAGTTTATTTTGTTTGTGTTTGTTATTTTGAGACGACGACTGGTTGGTGGCGTGCGCGCGAAGTGGCGGTGTGCGCTTCCCGTGTCGTTTGTGTTGTTTTGTTTTTTTGTTTTTGTGTGTTTTTTTTTTTGCACTGGGCCCCGGTGGGTGGGTGCGTGTGTGTCGATTGCCGGCTGGCGAAAGGTGCGCCATCGGCGGGGTGGGTCGCCGGCACAAGTAGAGGCGGCGGCGTTGTTGCTGTTGTTGTTGTGTGGTGTTTGTTTTGTTCGGCTGTGTCGGCGAGCTGTGTTGCGGTGCGTGTGAATGGTGGTGCAAAAGTGCTGGCGTTGGGGCTGCGACTGCGACGGCGGCGAGCCGCGGGCGCGCCATTGATAGTGATGTTGTGAACAGCGGCTGTGTACGGTAGTGGTGTTGTTGTAGCACGACGTGCATCCGGGCCGGCGCGGAAAGCGCAGTTGCGGGCGGTTGCCCTTCGGTGCCAGCCATGTCGCGTGAGCGGCGGGTTGCTCTGGTGTCGACACGTGGTGCTCTGGGTTGTTGTGTGGTGCCCTTTGGCCGGTGGGGGTGGTTCGCGTGTGTCTGGTTCGCGCTCGGTGTCTGGTCGTGGTCGTGCTGCTCCCCCGTCTGTCGGCGGTTTCCGACGTCGTCTGTACGTTTTTGTTCGTTTGCGGCGTGCCTGCCGACGTCGTCCCGTCGCGACCTTTCAACCGAAAGTGTGGCGCCCGAAGGTGAACGAACGTAACCCTGACCTCGGCGCTTTACGCTGAGCCGAGCGAACCGAACCGAACCGAACCTAACCTGTGGTGTGGCGAGGTGAGCTCAGCCTGTGAGCCCCTAACGTCTACGTAAGGTAAGCTGTCCGGCTCACGCCTCACGTTTGAACGCTTTTTTAACCTACGTTTGACGCTTCTTAACCTAGCACTGACCCCTTAACCTAACCTAACGTGTAACCTAACCTAACCTAACCTAACCTCTGACGCCTGACGTGTTTGAATGCTTAACCTAAGTTTGACGCTTAACCTAACCCAAGTCCCCTTAACCTAACCCACGTCCACCTAACCTAACCTAACGTAGACGTGTAAACGTAATGTGTAACGCGTAACGTGTAAGGTCGGCTGTCGTGTGTGCTTGACGGCAGATTGGGTTGGTCTGTAGATTCGGATTGCGGTTTGCCTCGGTCGAGGGGTTGTGGGTCGGAAGCGGCGAGGGGCGGCGGCGCCTGTTGCGCAGGCGGCGTCCGTTTGCGGCGGGCAATTGTTGAGAAACGGCTGTGAATGTTGGCGGGCGAGAGGAGGAGGACGGCGCGCGATGTGGCCCGACGGCTGCGGGCCGATCGGGAAACGGCGGGAGGGCGACGGAAGGCGATGGGGCGGCGGAGGCGCGTTTGCACGGCCGTCATCGCCGCACGCCTCGGCTTGTGTGGCTGTGGCGCCGGCCGCGCTGGCCGGGCTGCCGCGGCGACGGTGTGGGAGTTTTGCCGAAGGTTTGGCCATTGTGGCGGGTCGTCGGCTGGGGCTGTGGGGGCGGCATTTGGGCGGGGGCGGCGATTCTCGGCGGGCCGACCCAGGCTGTAGCGCGCGGTAGCTGCAGTTTGGCCGTGGTTTGCGGCGCTGCCGTGGCGACTGGTTGGCGACTGTGGTGTGGCTGTGTGTAGCCCCATCCTCGGTGGTTTGAAAGGCGCGGGCGGTTGTGGCGCAGGTTTGGGGCTGCTCCGCACAGGCTGTCGGACGTTGGGCGGTAGCAAGCGCGGGAGGCGCGGCGCGGCGGCGCGCAGAGTGGCGGCCGCTCTCTCGGCCGTCCGCGCCCGCCCGCGACACTGGCTGGGCCTTGTGATTCTCTGCTCTGCTGCTGTGCTGTGCTTGCGTGCCTGCCGTCCCGCTCGCTCTCGCTGTGTGTTACGCGCGTCGTCGAAATGGCAGATCAGGCGGCTACGAACGAGACTGCTGCGGCACCCGCCGCCACCGGCACTACGAAGAAGGCCAAGTCTGCGTCGTCTGCGAAGAAGCCGCGCGCCAAGCCTGCGCACCCGCGCACCTCTGAGATGGTGACGGCCGCCATCAAGAGTCTGAAGGAGCGCGGCGGGTCGTCGCTGCAGGCGATCAAGAAGTACATAGCCGCGCACTACAAGCTGGACGCGGAGAAGCTGGCGCCGTTTATCAAGAAGTACCTCAAGTCGGCCGTCGTGGCGGGCGAGCTGGTGCAGACGAAGGGGAAGGGCGCGTCCGGCTCGTTCAAGCTTGCCGGCGCCGGCGGCGGGGGGGCGGCCGAGGGCGGCAAGGCTCGTGCTGGCGGTGCCAAGAAGAAGCGCGCCGCTCCGGCCAGCAAGGAGAAGAAGGGCGCCCGTGCGGCCGGCGCAAAGAAGGCTGGTGGCGTGAAGGCGGCGACCGGTCGGAAGGCGGGCGCCGCCAAGAAGGCGTCTGCGGCGTCGGCCGCTCCCGCGGGTGCGAAGAAGGCGGCTGCGGCCAAGCCGGCCAAGGCCAAGTCGCCGTCGAAGGCGAAGAAGGCCGCCAAGGTTCCGACGAAGAAGCCGAAGGCGCCGCGCCCGAAGAAGGCGACGACGCCGTCTAAGGCGAAGGCTTCGCCCAAGAAGAAGAAGTAGAGTAGAGTAGAGGAGAAAGAGATGGGAAAGGAAGGGTTTGGCGCTTGACTCCGTCGTCCCCACCCCCCGTCGTCGTCTAGTGGCGCGCAAGAGACGCGCGGCCCAAAACGGCCCTTCTCAGGGCCATCAAAGCACGTCGGGGAAGGTTTTGATTGTCGTGTTGCGTTTGGTGTGGGTGTCTGTCTGTATGCCCGTGGGGATGCTGTTTGCGTGCCGTGGTGGTTGGATTGCGGGGGTCGGTGGCGGGTGTGGGCGGCGGTAGCGGTAAGCGGTGTTGTTGTTGTCGTGGTTGATTGTCGCCGTGTTTGTGGCGGCGGCCGACGGTTGGTTTTCTGTCACGTTGTTTTGTTTGAATACGTTGGATGGCTTGCCTGCGTTCGTTCTTCTCGGATGTCTGTCTTGTCGAGTCGTGTCTGGTCTTTGTTTTGTTCCTTTGTGTGTGTTATGTTTTGCAACGGGGGGCACGTTGAGATGTGGAAGGAGTCGGCGGGGATTTCGGCGGCGTGTAGAGCGAGCGAGCGCGCCTGCCTGGCCGTTGGCCGTCGGAGTGGAGTGCGGGTTTTTTTTTTGTTTTCGAAACGAAAGCGGCGGGCGGCCGGCCAGCCAGCCAGCCGTGCGGTGTGACGTCGGCCGTTGGGTATTGTGCGCTTGGAGCGCCGGGGGAGGGATGATGTGTGATTGTTGCGCGCTGCTAGCAGGCAGGCAGAGTGAGCGGGTGTGGCGGACGGACGGGAAGTGGTGGTTTTTGTTTTTGGGTTGCGGGGCGAGAGGCAGGCGACCGACAAAGTTTGCTCGCGACGGAGAGATGTTAGTGGCCCTGAAAAGGGCCGTTTTTGTTTGTGCGGTGCGGTGCCGCGGCGCGGTTTAGGCGCGCTCGCCGCGGATGCGGCGCGCGAGCTGGATGTCCTTGGGCATGATGGTGACGCGCTTGGCGTGGATTGCGCACAGGTTGGTGTCTTCGAAGAGGCCGACGAGGTAGGCCTCGCTGGCCTCCTGCAGGGCCATGACTGCGGAGCTCTGGAAGCGCAGGTCGGTCTTGAAGTCCTGGGCGATCTCGCGCACTAGGCGCTGGAATGGCAGCTTGCGGATGAGCAGCTCTGTGCTCTTCTGGTAGCGCCTGATTTCTCGCAGGGCGACGGTGCCCGGCCTGTAGCGGTGGGGCTTCTTGACGCCTCCGGTGGCGGGCGCGCTCTTCCTCGCCGCCTTGGTGGCGAGCTGTTTGCGCGGCGCCTTTCCGCCGGTGGACTTGCGGGCCGTTTGCTTTGTGCGGGCCATGGCGGTAGCGGTAGCGGTAGCGGAGCGGCGTGCGTGGAGGTTAGGTGCGGCGCGGCGTCCGGTGCTGCCTTGACAACGGGCCCGCGCGCCTCCGTGCTGCGCTTATATGCCCTCGGTTGCGCGTGGTGGGGGGAGGGCGGGCCAGAGTCTATATAGGGGGGCGGCGGGCGCGCTGGGCGCAGACCGTAGCCGACTCGCCAGCCGCTGCAGCTGCTGTTTGTGCACGTTTTGCTTTGCCCGAGGAAGGAAGGATGACAGGCCGCGGCAAGGGAGGAAAGGGGCTCGGCAAGGGTGGCGCCAAGCGGCACCGCAAGGTGTTGCGCGACAACATCCAGGGCATCACGAAGCCCGCCATCCGCCGCCTGGCTCGCAGGGGCGGCGTGAAGCGCATCTCTGGTCTGATCTACGAGGAGACCCGCGGGGTGCTGAAGGTGTTCCTGGAGAACGTGATCCGCGACGCGGTGACGTACACTGAGCACGCCAAGCGCAAGACTGTGACGGCCATGGACGTGGTGTACGCCCTGAAGAGGCAGGGGCGCACCCTGTACGGTTTCGGCGGTTAGGCTGCGTCGCAGCGGGCGCTGGCCTTCCCGCGGCCGTGCTTGTGGGTGGGAGAGACTAGAAAACGGCCCTTTTCAGGGCCACCACACTGTTCGGAAGTTGAAAAGTGCGAAAGAGTCTGTGTTGTTGCTGCGTGTGTTTGTTTGTTTCTTTCTTTCTTTCCGTTTGAGCGACGTGATGTGACTGGGAGGGGAGAAGGAAAGGAAACGTGTCATGTGGCTGGCTGTGTGTGGAGCTGCTTCGTTTGTGTGTCTTTGTATCGATCGCGACGGAGATGGCGGGCTGTGTGTTGTTGTGCGAGAGGCGGTGATTATTTGCTTGCGTGGTTTGGCTCTGTGTGTTTGTTTGCGGCGGCGTTGGGGTTTCCGAGGCAAGGCGTGTGGGCATAGGCGGCCGGATCAGCTGTTTCGTTCGTGTCGACGGCCGTTGCGCGCGGGAGTGGAGGGCGGTGTGTCGACACGCCTCCCTTTAACAATGGTCATTATTGCTGCCGTTGTCGGTTT
The DNA here is from genome assembly GCF_023864345.2 of Schistocerca serialis cubense. Lineage (NCBI taxonomy): Eukaryota > Metazoa > Arthropoda > Insecta > Orthoptera > Acrididae > Schistocerca > Schistocerca serialis. The sequence goes on along the minus strand of NW_026047723.1, from coordinate 59,662 downwards.
GGAAGGCGACTGCGACCGTGCAAAATGTGTGTGTGTGTGTTGGGCCACACGGGCTGTGTGGACGACAAGATGGCGGACGTGCGCCGGCGGCGGCTGTGCTGTGACAGTGCAAAGTTGAAACAAAACAAGGTGCGGCGAGGACGACTGAAATTTTGCTTTGGACGTAGGTTTGTGTGGTGGCCCTGAAAAGGGCCGATTGTTGTGGGCCGAGCCGAGCCGGCAAAGCGCGTTGCGTGCAGGGGAGCACGCGGCGCTGCGATTGCCTGGCCTCCTTTAGGCCTTCTTCTCGGTCTTCTTTGGCAGCAGGACGGCCTGGATGTTGGGCAGGACACCACCCTGTGCGATGGTGACGCCCGACAGGAGCTTGTTGAGCTCCTCGTCGTTGCGGATGGCAAGCTGCAGGTGGCGCGGGATGATGCGCGTCTTCTTGTTGTCGCGGGCCGCGTTTCCGGCCAGCTCGAGCACCTCAGCCGCGAGGTACTCCATGACGGCGGCGAGGTAGACGGGCGCCCCGGCGCCGACGCGCTCTGCGTAGTTTCCCTTGCGCAGGAGGCGGTGGATTCTGCCGACCGGGAACTGGAGCCCGGCCCTGCTTGAGCGGGACTTTGACTTGCCCTTGACTTTGCCTCCCTTTCCGCGTCCGGACATGGCGATGGGCTAGCGACGGTGCACACGAAACGGAAACGAAAACGACCGGTGCGAGCGGCAGCGAGTCGAGCAGCGGAGTGCGTGCCGGCGCACTTCACTTCACTTTTACTTGCGAGCGGTCCTTTGCTCGTGAAGGGGCAGGGTGAGCATCGGGTGCTATTCCTGCAAATATTTACTTATAAGATGTGGGAGGGAACTGACTTATTTCGGGCTGGCCTATCGGATGCGTTGCATCCATTGGTTGTTGCAAGGTTTTTATGCTTGCAACAGGTCGGGCCAACGTGTGGTCGGCCTGTGGTGGATTTGGTGGCCCAGTGCCTGGATGAGCCTATTGTGAGACCTGTGGGCCTCTTGATAAAACTGTCGCGCTGATTGTCGGAAGCGATCTCTCAGCAGAGGTATACCAGTTTGTTGGTGTAGCTGGGCAGTTGGGTAGCGCCAGGGAAGACGGAGGGCGAGCCGAAGTGCTCGGTTCTGCACCCTCTGGAGCTCAACAATGTGGGTTTCGGCCGCATTTCCCCACACCACGGCAGCGTACTCCAGCACCGGGCGAACCAGTGCCAGGTATAGGGTGATGCCGTGGCGAGGGGGAAGCGTCGAAGTCGGGTTGAGTAGAGGGTACAGGACACGAAGACGCCCTGCAGCCCTACCCTTTGCCTCCTGTATGTGGGGGCGCCATGTTAACCGCTGGTCTAAGGTTACCCCGAGGTATTTCGCGGTTTTACACCACGGGATGGGGCCTCCCGTGATCGTCACCGGCTCTAAGTCACGAGGCAGCATTCTCTTTGTGAATATTACTGCCTGACTTTTGGCAGCATTAAATTTCAGCCGCCATTTCGTCGACCAGCTTCCTAAAGCCTCACACCCTAGCTGGAGACGCCGTCTCATTTCTTGCAGGTTCATGCTCCGGACGAGCAGCGCAGTGTCGTCGGCATATAATGCGAGCGACACCCGCGCCACTCGCGGAGCATCTGCAGTGTAGAGGGAGTACAGCAGGGGGCCGAGTACGGACCCCTGCGGCACTCCAGCCTGGATCGGTCGTTGAGTAGACACACCCTCCTCAAGGCGCACATGAAAGGTCCGGTCTTCGAGGTAGGACTTCAGTAGCACCCCGTGCGACGTCGGGATCCCGTGCACGAATAGTTTGTACACGAGCCCGTCGTGCCACACGGAGTCAAATGCCCTAGAGACGTCCAGGAACACCGCCCCAAGGTATTCCCGGGTCTCCAGGGCTCTCATGGCTTCCTCCACGACACGCATGAGTTGGTGTACTGTGGAGTGGCCCCTGCGAAAACCGAACTGTTCATCTGGAAGCAGATGTTCGGCCTCCACGTGTCTGAGGAGGCGTTTGGCGTAGAGGCGCTCGAATACTTTCGAGAGTGTGGGCAGGAGGCTGATCGGGCGGTAGGAGGCCGCCAGACGGGGGTCCTTGTCTGTCTTAGGGATTGCTACCACTTCCGCGTGTTTCCACTCGGAAGGGTAGATTCCCGTGCGTAGGATGGTGTTGAAGATGTCTGCGAGCGTCTGGTATGCCTCTGCTGGGAGTTCGCGCAGGAGGATGCCGACGATGCCATCATCCCCTCCCGCCTTTTTTGGGCTGATTGTCCGTAGCTGCAGGGCCACTTCTTCCACTGTTATCAGCTCAATGTTGTCTCCGTCTTCTCTGGCCGCTAGGAAGGTGGGGAGCTGTGTTTCTACCAGGCGAACGTGATCGGCGTCCACGACGTCCGCCACGGGCGTGAAAGACGCCGCGAAGTGGTCGGCCAACACGTTCGCCTTTTCATCGGGGTGGCTGAAGACCTCCTGGCCTACCTGAATTGGTGGGACGCGCCTACGTCGTCTCAAAAATGATTTTGCGACGCGCCAGGCGTTGCCGTCAGCAGGGTCAAGGGTTTCCACTAGGGCCGCCCATTCCCTGTTTCGGTGGGCCTCGACTGCAGCCTTGATCTCCCGGCGCATGTGGTTCAGCCGGGCCTTCGTGTGACGTTGGCGTGTAATTTGCCACTCTCGAAAGAGCCGGTTTTTCTCCCGGATCGTCTCCCTGATTTCGGGCGGGAGGCGACGGGAGTTTACCAGTGGATGTTGTGCGGGAGGCGGTGAGGCTGCCTCGGCGGCCTGGAGCAGTTTTTCGCTCAGGTACTGCAGGGCAGTGTCCGTGCCAACCTCAGAAGGGTCTGGGGCGTCTGTCAGGAGAGGGAGGACCTCCTCCTGATAGCGCTCTCGGTTTAGGTTCCTGAAGTTCGGACGACGTGGCGGAAGGGCCGCACCGACGATGTCCACGTCATAGATCACTGGGACGTGATCTGATGACAGTGCACAGCGCGTCGATGCGGAGATGTGGTGCCCTATACCTTTGAGAATTGCTATGTCCAGCACGTCGGACAACAGATCCTGGCGGGCTGGGAAGATGGTATGTTCGAATGGCCCCAGAGCTATGGCGCCGTTTCTCTGGGCAGCTCTGAGGAGACGGCGGCCATTGGCATTTGTGAGGCGGGAGTTCCATTCCGCGTGCTTCGAGTTGAAGTCACCCGCAATGAAAACCCGCCCCCCAGCCGCCAGTAGCGCGTCGATATCCTGGTCGGCAAGAGTAGCGCGTGGGGGCTTATAGGCAGCAACGAAGGTTATCTGTCCTATTGCGGTGGACACGCTGACTGCTGTGGCTTCCACCGATACTAGGTCAGGGAGGTGGGTGGCATGGTGCATCAGTGCACGTCGAACATACACGGCTGTCCCACCACCGGCAGTCGGCCTATCATAGCGGTAACAGGCGTAATTGGCTGCCCTGACTTGGACTCCAGGCTTAAGGTGGGTTTCGCAAACGAGACATATATCAACTGCTTCGTCCTGCAGAAAGTTGCGAAACTCACCTTGTTGCCTTACCAGGCCGTTTGCGTTGAATCCGCAGACGGTTAGCCCATGTATGTGCGGGTTATCCATGGTGTGGGGCTGGGACGGTGCTGGCCTGGAGGGCCGCCGTGACTGCCTGCACTAGTACTGGGAGTTGCTGGAGCATTGACGTCAGCGAGTGCAGGAGGGCATTTAGCTGTGTTGTCTCCAAACAGGGTTTATTGTGGGGTTCAGGAATGGCTGTTGCAGTATTCCGAACCGGTGGGATGTGTGCAGCAGGTGCCGTGCGACTGGCCACCTGTGCGTTTGCCTGACATGTTTGGTGTGGGGAGCTGGGGGTGGGACGCAGTGGGCCCTGACTGCAGTCTTTGGTGCTTGTTGCGGGTGGTGTGGGGCCTGGCTGGGCTGCTGGTGACTGGTTTGTGGCAGCCGGCTTGTTCGTGGCGTCTGGGGGTGCTTGCTGTCGCTCCTGGTGGGCTGGGGCCGCGCCTTTTGCGGCTGTGGCATAGCTGGTGCCTTGCTGGACTGGGCGTGACGTTCCACGTCCGCGTCCGCGGCGCCTGGTCTTTTTAAATAGGTTGCAGCCCCTGTAGCTGGCCACGTGTTGTTCACTGCAGTTGCAGCATTTCGGCGGTTCATCTTTGCTCTTTTTGCAGTCTCTGCTTTGATGGGAGCCCGCGCATTTGACGCAACGGGCAGGCATTGTGCAGAAGTGTGCCACATGATCCAGGCCTTGGCACGAGAAGCACTGTGCTCTTCGCCCCTTGGCCCGGAGCGGCTCAACTTCTACGTCGACTGTGGCTATTGTTTTAAGTTGAAATATCTTTCTGGCCTCGATGCTGTCCACCAGGACAACGAGGAACAGTGGCATGTCCCTCCGTGTCCTGGGTGACTTCATGAGGCCTGCTGATCTAACGCTGTACCCCAGGGCGAGGAGTTCCTCCTTGAGGTGATCAGGTTCCATACTCATGGGCAAACGGCGGAAGACTACCTTCAGGAGAGGGAGCCGCTCTGCATCATGAGTGTAGCAGAACAGCCCCTCCTCCCGAATCTTACTCATGGTTGCGCGGTAGTCGTCCATGTTTGCAGGTGTGATGCGCAACATCTCGCGCCCAAGGGACTTTATTTTGGGTGGTGCGGACACACCATCAGAGAATTTTTCTAGGAAGGCTCGGAAGGTGTCCTTCCAAAGGACATTGATTGGTGGTGGGGCCACCCTTTTGGGCGGCCTTGGCGCTTCCTCCATAGCCTCGGTGTCGATTGGGGCGGACTCGAACGAGTTTGCCGTCGGGAGCGGCTGCACCTGCTCGAGCTTCCTTGCCCGAGCCGTGTGCTTCCGCTTGGGGACGACAAACTCATCTTCTTCCTCCTCTGCTTCAATGTCTTCTGTGGCGCCTTCAGGCGCGGTTTGCTTCTTCTTCTGCTGCGGCATTCTGTGGGCAGAAGAAGGGGTGTTTTCGGACGACTCATCGTCATCCGCCGGCCTTTTTCGCGATGGGAGTGAGACTTCCATAGCCTCGCCATCGTGGATTAATTTTTCCAGGTTGGCTTCTGGAATGACGTCCTCGTGAGATGCTGCTGGCAGGTCAGCAGCCTCTTGACTGGCCTGTACCGTGGGGGGAGCCAGCAGGGCAGTGGGTGCATGAGACGCCACGCCTGGTGGCTCTGCTCCCTTCGGGGCCGCCTCCGGCAGTGCAGTGTCCTCTTGCGTGGACACGCCTGGCGGGGCTCCCGGCGGTACCTTGGCCTCTTCACTGGCTGCGCCTGGCAGTGCGGCGGCGAGGTCGTACTGTAAGAACCTTATGTAAGCCTTTTCCGCGGCCTCGCGTTCAGAGGCGGTGGCGGCTTTGGCCATGCGGTTCATTACAACAAAGAGTTCGACCGTTGTGAGTGGGCGATACCCTGGAGGAGCGGTCGCGGGGGTCGGAGCATTGGAGGCCGCCGCCAGAGCGTGCTCTGACGCGGCGACCACCGCCGCGACGTTCGCAGCGATGTTATTGCCTTCCATGGGGAAGACAGGAGCTCTTGAGGGTGGGTGCTAAGCGAGTGAGCGCGGACTGGTCCCACGTGAAGGGGGTCCTGACTCACGGCGTGCCCTAACAGTCCCTAGGCGCAATACAAATTGATGCTGATCAATTTGTATTGCAGCCACGATAACGGTAACACACAATTTTGCCGCTAGACGAACTCGCAAGCGAGTCGTTAGCTGGAGAAGTCCGCTACCGCTTCTGCCACGTGGCCACCTTCGGCCCGCGTGCCTTGACAAAGGCGCGCGAGAACAAAGGCGCTCGTGAACAAAGGCGCGCGACGGACAAAGCGCTGCGGAGAGCCCAAGCGACCTGGCGCTGCGGCGGCTCGGCGCAGACTGCGTGCCGGCGCAGCCTGCTGCTTACATCTGTTACTTTCCCCTCTTTGGGGAAGTGTGTGTGGGGGAGTCTGTAGCCTTTCGGCTTTTACTCCCCTGTGAACGTGTGTGTGTGATTATTCTATAGTTTTTTGGTGTCTGTGACTTGTGATGTTTGTTGTGAGTGAGTCTAGTACTTGCCTGAGGTAGGCGAGAAGATTGGTGTTATATGGGAAGGAACTGGATTAGGGATTGGGTATTGGGATTTTCTCTTCGACTTAATCGTCGAAGATCGTCATAGGGCGCTTATGCTTGTCGCGGGACATGTCGTACCGACCTAGGGAGTGGATGAGCGCGTTTCCGGATCTGGAAGAACCCTCATAGAAGGCCCTTGCCAGATCCTGGAACCGCTCTCTCAGGAGTGGGATTTCGGCTGCGGCGTGCAAGTCGTCTGTGGGGAATCCAAGAGGTAGGCGCAGTGCCCTTCTGAGGGCGCGGTTCTGCAGCCTCTGGAGTTTGTCCAGGTGCTGCTTTGCCGCGTATCCCCAGACGGGGCACGCATACTCCATTACTGGCCGGATCAGGGCCTGGTAAACATTTACAGCTACTGGGCAGGGAAGGGAGCTGTTTGTGTTCAGGATAGGGTATAGGATGGACATTCTGGCGCAGACCTTCCTGTGGACCTCGTCTATGTGGGGTTTCCACGTAAGACGAGAGTCCAAGGTTACGCCAAGGTACTTGGCGGTTCTGCGCCAGGGGAGTTGGATTCCATTTAGGTGAAGGTGGAGGGGGGGACGTTGAGGAGGTTCGCGCCTTCCGAGCCTGCGGGTAATCAGCATTGCCTGCGTCTTCTCGGAGTTGATCGTGATGCGCCAGCGACGGGCCCAAGTTTCTGTGTCATCTAAAACCTTTTGTAGCCTACGGATGACCAGGTCCTTGTTCGCGTTTCTCGTGTAGAAGGCTGTATCGTCAGCGTACTGCGCCGTGCGCACCAGGGGGGCCGTTGGAGTGTCCGCAGTGTACAAACTGTACAATACGGGCCCCAGGACCGATCCCTGCGGCACCCCGGCACGAATACGCCTTCTGGTGGAGGTGGCTGTTTCTACTTTGACGGAGAAAGTCCTATTCGTGAGATAGCTCTTAATGAGCTGAACTATGCTCCCGGGAAACCCTTGTGTGTACAACTTGTAGAGTAGCCCTCTATGCCATACTGAATCAAAGGCTTTGGCTACATCTAGTAGCACTATCCCGCAGTAGCCTCTGTGGTTGAAGCCCTCTGTGGCTGCTTCAACCATTCTCATGACCTGTTGTGGGGCAGAGTGGTTCTGCCGGAACCCAAATTGGAAATCCGGCAGAATTTGCTCTCTGGTAATATGTTCTTGTATGGGTCTTAGCAGGAGGCGCTCATAGATCTTGCTGAGAGTTGGCAAGAGGCTAATCGGCCTGTAGTGCTGCGGGAATAGAGGGTCTTTCCCTGGTTTGTGTATCGCGACCACTTCCGCATGTTTCCAGCAAGCTGGGAATACACGGGAACGAGTAATCTCGTTGAGGACGTTCGCGAGGTGTGTGATCGCTGTGGGTGGGAGTTTTTTGACTAACTGGTTTGTGACACTGTCGTGCCCTGGCGCCTTTTTTGTAGGGAGGGACCTGATTTCTCTTGCCACGTCCTCGGGGGCAAAAAGTATGGGTTCGTCCTCTGGGTCCTCCTCGGCATTGAGGAAGACGGCCAGTTGACGACTGACTACCTCTTCATGCTCTTCATCCTGGGGTTCTGCCGCTTGGAACTGCTTCTCGAAGGAGTCGGCGAGGGCGTTGGCCTTTCCAGCATGGCTGTAGACCAGTCCCCGCTCGCCATGCAGTGGCGGCATCCTGGCGCGTCGTTTTGTAAACTGTTTTGTCGCTTGCCATAGTGTATGATCGTCTACTTTGAGAGCTGTGAGGCGGTTTTGCCATTGCTGGTTTCTGTGCTCATTGAGCGCTACCTTCAGCTCTCTCTGTAGACGATTGAGCAGCCTCCTTGTGGCCTGATTTCTGGTGACCTTCCACTCTTTTGCTACTCTGTTCTTGTGTCGAATTTGAGCTAGCAAGTGTTCCGGGAGCTGTATTTGCGGTGGTGGGCCATCCCTTTGTGGAGGGGTGGCTTCTTCCGCTGCCTGCAATATGGTGCCTGTTAGGTCTTGTAGCGCTTGTTCTACTGTTTCAGCAGTGGGTGGCGGAGCGCGAGCGATATCAGAGGCGACAGTTTCTTGGTATCGCTCCCAGTCTGTTCGTTTGTACGACGTCTGGTACCGTGGGAGTGCTACCCATTCTCCCACATCGACCTCCAGAATCACTGGGTTGTGGTCGGAGGACATTCTGTTGATTGTCCTTGCGGCCACGAACCCTGCGATCCTCCTAGTGAGAGCTATATCTAACACGTCGGGCCTGCTTCCATTTTTTGGAAAATGTGTGGGCTCGACTGGACCCCATGTTTCGAAGTGGTGGGTGCGCGCTAGTTGTTGCAGTTTGGCGCCTGCTCTGGAGGTTACTCTAGAATTCCAATCAGGATGTTTGGCATTGAAGTCTCCCCCTATTATGAGTTTGCCTTCAATTTGCCCTAGAGCAGCTATGTCTCCCTCATCTATCTGGTCATGTGGGGGTCGGTAGACTGCAACAATTGTTAGGGGTCCAGTGGCAGTGGTTACTTCCACTGCCACTGCTTCGATTTTGTTGGTAGCTGGTAAGAATACCTGGTGGTGGGGGATCCCTCTTTTTACATATATGGCCACTCCTCCGCCTTGGGTTGGCCTGTCTTTACGGTAGCTAATGTAGTTGGGAACTGTCGCTTTTACTCCCGGCTTTAGGTGGGTTTCCCCCATCATGCATATGTCGATGGAGAACTCCTTCATGAGTTCTCGGAACTCGACCTCTTGATTAACAATGCCGTCTGCGTTAAAGACGCACATTGTCAGGCCTTGAATATTTGGTCGTCTATTCATGATGGGGTGTTGATACTACTGAGGAAGTCGCAGAGGGGAGCGACTGCTGGACTGTTGCCTGAAGGGCGACGAGGATCTGTGTGTTCTGCTTCTGGGCTTCCCTGAATTCCTTCATCATTTCCATGACGAGGTTCATGGTCTGCACCATTACACCTAACAGCTGATCCATGGGGGGGGAGTGTGTGTGGGGTTCCCTGGGGCTTCCTCCGTCATGGTGGACCTGGTCGTTGTTGCTGTGTGTTACCCGGTGTTGTTCTCGTGATAGTGTCTGGTGTTGTGGTGGTTGGGCTACGCTTTCATGGTTGCTCGGAGGAGAAACCACTTCCGCGTAAGTCGCCCTCGGTGTGTCCGGCCTTGGTTTTACCCAGGCCTTGTCCGTGTGTGTTGCCATGGTTTGTTTTCTTGTGTGTCTTGGTGGGTTTATGGTGTTTTGTTTGTGTGTGTGGGGGGCGGCCTTTGCGCCCTTTGCCTGTTGTGTGTGTCGTTTGTGGACCTCACAACCTTGGTAACCCGCCGTGTGGTTTTTGCCACACAGCGCGCACCTTATTTGTGGGTCCGTGTGTAGAAGTGTACATGTTCTAGTGTCGTGGGCTTCGGCGCACTTCCTGCACCTTACTGGCATGGTGCAGTAGGCGGCGATGTGATTAAGGCCCTGACATCTGAAGCACTGCACCGTCTTGTTCTTACGGCGCAGCGGTTCAGTGGTGACAGGCACCGCCAGAACCATCTTTATCTCCCTTTTGTTCTGGGGGATGTCAGGGAGTGTGGCCTGGTATAGTGGCCACTTACTGTTAATGTTGCCCATCTGTTGGACCGCCTTGACGACGTACCCCTGGGCAGTCAAATCTGTTTTGATTGCCTGGGGGGACACTCGTCTTGGGAGGTCTCGTATCACGATGTTTCTGTTCCTTGTTTTTGTTGTGGGGAACGTGTAGTGTGGTATGTTTTTATTTGTGAAGAGTGTTTTGACTGTTGTGTAGTTTTGGAGTGTGTGCAGTGTGATTTTTATTTTGTCTCCACCAGCAGGTTTTGCCTGAAAACTGCCTCCCCCGATTTCTGCCTTCAACAGCTCGAAAAGCTCTTCGTAGCTTTGTGTGAACTCTGCTACAATCGGGGGGAGGTGGTGGGCGACTTGGTTCTGCGTTAGTGTTGTGTTTTCTGATGCCTCTGGCTCATCAGCAACCGCCTGGAATCTGTTCGGGGTGGGTTCCACTCCCCGGGCCGGCGGAAGCTTTGGCTGGCGAAACGTTTTCTTCGCCAGCACAAAACCATCCGCATCCTGCCCGGTTACGTGGTTCCCTTCCAGTACCGGTGTTTCCTGGTCCCCTCCCAGTGCGACGACAGGTGCTGTCGGGGGCGCTGGCTCCTCAGAAGGTGTGGAAGCGGTTGGGGTGGGGGAGGTGGATTTCTTCTTCCCCTTGGAGTGCCTATCCTTCTTGTCCTTCCTTGCACGCCGCTGGTTGGATGTGGTGGACTTGAGTGGGGGGGATTTAAGGTATTTGGAGCGGGTGGAAGACTGAGACGAGGGGGTGGGTTTGGGGAGGATTTTTGTCGGCAGACGGGGCATCTGCTTTCCACTCTTCATGGACGTGAGGAATTCGGGAAGTGTGCCGGTGGCGTGGGCAAGCAGGAGCGGAGATAGGACGAGGTTAGGAGGGGCAGGATTGCAAGTACTGACAATATATTTTGTTGTCGGCGTACTGTGTGTGACTGCGTTTTTTGGTGTGTTTCTTGCCATGTCCGGGGCGGAAAGTGGGGCTGCTGCCATGGGGGTGCCAGTTACAGCCTTCGTTGGCACCGTTAGGTATCCTGGCTGCATTGCTGGCCCTACTGTAATTGTGGACGCGGAGGTCTGATCGGCGGCGGCGGAAACCTTCACAGCGGTTCCGCGGCCGGCTCCCAGGTCCTGGCCCACATTTTCCCTAACCTTGGGGGGGGCAGAGCCTAGCTCTGCGGCAGCCGAAGTACTCGAGACGGCCGACGACGCGGCCCGCGGCAACAACAAGACGCGCTTTTTGTCGACAGCGGTTGACCGCTTCGACCCCAAAGCACCACTGGAGCTCGACATCCCGCAATTCGAGGAGGAGAACACGACAATTTTGCTGTCAGGCGTCGCCAGAAAATATCCTGCCCGCCGTAAGTCCTTGCTGCAGACCTTGACCGGGTTCCCGCCAATGCTTTAATAAGAGCAAAGCCGTGGATACCCCTAGTGTGTCACCCATACAAGCGGGGGCCTATGACTGACAGTGCGCGAGTCAGAGGAGCAAGCTCAACCCTTGACTGCCACTCAGCGAGTGCCGGCGCAGCCGGGGTGGGGGTGCTTTATGGGCTCGGGTGCGGCGGCCGGTTGCGCGCGCGCCCCATTGGTCGGCGGCCGCAACAGGGCGAGCTGGTAAAGGTGCGGCGGCGGCTGGCGGCGGGTGCCACTGTGTGGGGAGACGCTGACTAGAGCGGAGCGCTTGCTACTGGTGTTGCTGCTGCCGTACGTTGGTTCGAGATGCCGCCCAAGACTAGCGGGAAGGCCGCCAAGAAGGCTGGCAAGGCGCAGAAGAACATTTCGAAGGGCGACAAGAAGAAGAAGCGCAAGAGGAAGGAGAGCTATGCCATCTACATCTACAAGGTGCTGAAGCAGGTGCACCCTGACACGGGCATCTCGTCGAAGGCGATGAGCATCATGAACAGCTTCGTGAACGACATTTTCGAGCGCATTGCGGCCGAGGCTTCTCGCCTGGCGCACTACAACAAGCGCTCGACCATCACGTCCCGCGAGATCCAGACCGCTGTGCGGCTGTTGCTGCCTGGCGAGCTGGCCAAGCACGCCGTGAGCGAGGGCACGAAGGCGGTGACCAAGTACACGAGCTCCAAGTAAGGGGGTGGCTCTGGAATGGAAGGAAGGGAAGGAAGGATGGAGAAGGCTCGTCCGTTGCGAGAGCGGCAAAACGGCCCTTTTCAGGGCCACCAACTTGCCTTTTGCGGGAAGGGCGGAATTGTTGTTGTTGTTGTTTGTGTGGACGGCTGTGATGTATGTGTGCATTTTGATTGTGGGTGGGGGGGGGGGGCGCGCGTCAAAGCGTGTTGCGCGGGGTACGGCCACGAGGTTGGTCGCCGTGGCGTGGAATGGTGGCACGCCTCGTTGGCGTGGTTTTTGACCCATTGGTGTTGTTGGTGTGTGTGTGTGTGTTACCCGTCTGCGAGGGGGGACAGTGCGATCGGCGACTTTTGTGTCACCGTAACGACGGCCGTTTGCGGGTTTGTTTTTTTTTGCACATCATACATGGCGAGGGTGAAATGTGAAATGTTTTTGTTTGGTTTTTTTTTTTTTTTTTGCCGCCCACTATTCCCTTTGCTGTACGCCGAGTTTGACAATGGTGCGACGTAACTGCAGCGTGGAGGTGTGTGAGTGACGTTGAAATGAACGTGCCATTAAGACGCATTGTTGTTGTATTGTACTGTACGTGTACGGCGACACGCACGATGATGTACCATTCGACTCTGATGTTTGATAGCCGTGTCTGACTGATTGCGTACGACGCACGCACACCGATGTCGTCATTCAAGATGCACGCGTGTCCAGTGCAGTATACAGTAAGCGCGACGACGGCGGCGGCGGTCGTTTGTTTGGCGAATGTCTGTACACGTGTTTGTCTGTGTCCATCCGGTATGTATTTGTTTGTTTTGAAAGTGTTTTGTGTGTCGGTGACGTGGTCCGATCCGTCGCCCCCTGAGTAACTGTCGATCGGCGCGATAGACCGGCGTCACGCAACTGAACCGAAGTCGTGGGCACACCCGTCATACTGTTGTACACCGTCGCGCTGAGAACGGTAACGAAAGGTTGACTTTGATCGGTCGAATGTCCGGGCAGAACGTGAGGAATGAGGCAAGAGTGCAAGGAGGGGGGGAAGGGAAAAAGGGGAGAAACGCATTCGTAGAGCAACGGAACGTTCCCGTGTCGGAGGCGTATTGGAGCCGCACTGAAATGCGTTTAACGGCGGCGCGGCTGCAAGTGTCTGCCGTGGTGAACGTTACCTTTGACGGCTGCATTGGGCTTTGCCTTTGCTTTTGCTTTCGCTTTCGCGTTCGCTTTCGCTTTCCCGGATGTACGTAACGTTTGTTGATATGGTTCTGAGGAAGAGTGTATGACAGTGCCGTGCCGTCCATGTTCGTGTGCCCTCCCATTGTGTGTATGCTATTGTCTGTGTACTTGAATGATGTATGTAGGTGTTAGTGGACATGTTTTACCAGTGGGGGGAAATGGATCGTCGATAGTTGCCGTCACTCTGTCACGGTCGAGATGACGCACCCTCCGTACAGAAAGGTGTCGAGAAAGTGAGTGTGTGTGTGTGTGTGTGTGTGTGTGTGTGTGCGTGCGTGCGTGCGTGCGTGCGTGCGTGCGTCCGTGAATTGGCAGTGTTTGGAGGTGGGCGTGCCCTGCATGTGGCCCGGAAGGCTGTTCGTTAGGCGGTAGTGTTGTGTGGACAGGGGAGGGGCATGCGTAACGCTGCTGGCATGGCATTTCGGGAGATGGGAGGGGGCAAACGAGGAAACGAGGAGCGGCGGCCAAAGACGGGACGGGGAGGGGCGCGGTGTGGGTGGCTTGCGCCTGTGCTCGGCGTTGTGGTTTGTGCAAAAGAGGAGGAGAAAAACAATGTGAGTTGCCAGGGAGGGGAGCGGTGTTGTGTTGTGGTTGTCGTGGTGTAGCCGCAGACGCGGCTGTCAGTGAACGTGGCGAGACGGACGGATGCGCGGAGGGGCGGGGGCGGCGCATTTCGCCGGTGCCGTGCCGTGCCATGCCTGAAAGCCGCGTGGTCGCTGTGTTGTTGGTGGCGTGGGGGCGAGGAGAGTACCGTACGGGTGTGCTTGTGCGCCGGAAATGGCACACTGCGCCCGCCCGTCTTGGAGGCTGATGGCTGTGGTGTGGAAATGGGGCGCGGTGATGTTGAAGCAGTTGAAGAACAGAAAAGAAACCAAGAAAACGGAAGGCGTGATGCGGCGGTGGTGGTGAGAGCGGGAAAAACAAAACAAAAAAAAAACAACAAAAAAAAAAAAAAGAAGGAAAAACAAAAAGTCTATCAATATTAAAATGTAAATGGAAATGGAAATGGACCCAGGTATAACCTCCCTGCACAAATAGCAGAGAGTCCGATGATAATAAAAATGTGCCAGAATGTTAACGTCCCTACAAAACAAACCCAACGATAATATTAATGAAAGAGTGAACCGTATGTAACATTGCAACAGACATAATGAAACCTGATAAATTGTATAAGGGCAGCAGCGTTGACCTTTGGCCCTGTATTCAGAATAAAAAGAGCCAAAGATCGTTACCCCAATGAAAAAGACACTGAAACACGTATGTAACATAGTAGCGATGGCGAGACATTGTAGCATCTGTGACCAGAGAGTTTGCGCTGGACTGCGCGAGTGTTGCGAGCGGTTCTCAGTCAGTCAGTCAGTCAGTAGTCGTTGCGAGTCCGTAGCTCTGTGTAGTTGAGGGCTGTACTCTGTCAGTAGTCGTCGCGTGCAGTACGCTAATAGTCGTCATGCAGAGCGGTCGGTCAGTAGTAGCAGCCGAGTGCGGTTGTGTGATGTAGGCGGTCGGCAACACTGGTCAAGATGGTGAATAAGGTATACTGTTAATTAATATAATCATTAGATAATGAAAAATTGTATTTATTGTAATTATTCTCCAACAAGTTCCCCAGTAATAATTTTTATTTCAAAAGCATTTTTCAAACATTTAATTGTTTATTGAACTAAAGAGTTCGTTGCACTTCACATTTCATTCCACTTCTTTGAAGAAAAATGTCACAAAAATCACAAAAAAAGAGAATATTATTATTTGCAATGCAGTTCCTCCAAGCGCTGCGCAACAACCAGAGCAGAAATGTGACATCCATTTATTCGGAGGTAAGACATTAATTCTGATTGTTTTGCACAGGGCCAAAGACCGATATTTCGGTTTAATTGAAGTTTCTTGTCACTGAACGGACGTTTTTAAATGTTGTGTGAAGACTTTATATTTGAGTCAGATTGCGAATTTCACATTTTTGTTGCCATTTTCAATACCTCTCATTGTGGGCGAGGTTACAATTAGCGCAATGTCCATTAGCATCCGTAAATAACATTGTCCATTATTTTAAATGTTGCTGGGAGGTTACAACACACACACAAAAAAAAAAAAAAAAAAAACAAAAAATTGCATTTATATCCGCTCCTCAATTGTAGATACCCCTTACACAGCTGTGTGCAATGAATGAGTGCTGGCTGGTAATTAATTGCACTCCTTGGAGGGAAATGCCATAGGAAGTAGTCTTTAAAAAGTGAATGTTTTTCGTTAAGAGACAAAAGTTACTTTAGAAAAAAAGTAATAGTGGGGCTTTTGTTGTTGAACAAAATAAGTACAATGAACATACGTTATCAGATTTGCGCAATGCAGCGTCACACCACCTTTTGATTATAACACAATAGACTATACATCGTCCCGAACCGTGACCAGAGTCGCGAGACGAGCAGAGCACGCCGCCGACGCCCGCTCAGTACAACCGTCCACCCGCTACTACTGTCGACCGACTACTACCTCTCCCGACTCGCGCTACAATATATATATATAACAACTGTTCCTGGCGACCCGGTGCGTGCCACTACTGTCGTCTGGCGCGGTCCAAGCGCCGACTAGCAGCGATAAAGAACTCTCTGGTCAGACAGAGATGCTGTCATGCCTCGCCATCGCTCTGGTAATGAATACATACGTGTTGCAGCGTGCGTACCACCGGAACACGCAGTGGCGGAGCCAAAGACTGTGTTGTCGAGGTCGAGTGCGAGCGGGAAGAGAGGCAGCGTCGGCACGGAGATGCAAGCGAGCGCGAGACGCACGGGGGCTGCGGCGTGGCGCGTTTGCGGTCGGCGCCTTTGGTGGCAACGGCCGGGACAAGCAGCGGTGTATGGTGTGGTGCGGGGCGGACAGGGGCGGAGGCGGCGCGACGACGGCATGGGGGCGAAAACGGGACGGGGGACGGCGGATGTTGAGAGGCGTCACGCGCGGACAGGACACAGACACAGAGACACACAGATTGGAAAGGGAGGGTGCGCGGTAGTAGTTGGGAATGTGCGTACCGTGCGGGATGGGAGTGGGCGAGGAACACGGTCGTGGCCCCTGTTTTGGGTGCGTGTGATGACGTCGGTGTGTTGTGGGAAGGGAAGGTGCTGTGGCGGCGGCGCGTAATGGGCGTAGGCCGAAAAGAGAAAGGAACGTGGGCAGTGTGTTGGCAAGCGTCGGTTCGACTGCGACGTTGATGGGCAGGGCAGGGCAGGGCAGGGCAGGGCAGGGCAGGGCAGGGCAGGGCAAGGTTAATGGTGGTAGGAGTAGGCGTGTGGGCGCAAAAAATCTGCCGCTGCAGGCGGTGCCGTAACCGCCATGGCGGGAAGGAGAGAGGGCCAAAGAAAGAAAGAAGAAAACAAAAAAAAAAAAAAAAAAAGGAGGGGGGGGCGAAAGTGGAGAGGCGGTGGTGTGAGAAGGGCGGGGGCGGAAGGAAGGCAGGAAGGACAAGAGGCGAGGCGACGGCTTGCTTTGTGTATCGGTCGGTCTCTGGCTATGCTTCGTTTTCTGCAGCAGGGTCGGTGCGCGGCGTGGCTCGCGGCAGTGGGAACGCCTGGTGGCTGGACGGCCAGCAATGCGGTTGGATGGGCGGCCACAGCACCGCACCTGTGCCCGAGGAGGAGACGCTGGCGGCGGGCCCTGAGGTGAGGCCGGCTCGGCTGGGGCTGTGGATGTGTAGGTGTGCGCCGCTGCTGCAACAACGAGTAAAACGCGAGAAGAAGGGATGGCGGTAGAGAGAGAGAGAAAAAAAAAAAAGGTCGTGTTGTGTTGATGCGCAGGCAGACGCGTACAGAGGGACGAGCCCGGTCTGCAGCAGGGTGTGGCCGTGCCGAGTGCAGAGCAGCGGCGGCTCGGTTCGGTTCGGCCCGGCCCGGCGGGCCGCGCTGTTGTCGCGGACGTGAGCGCCCCCTGGCGGGTGGCCGGAGGCGGCGCGGCGTGTTGGACGTGTGGCTGGTGGCAGTGCACAATTTGCGAGTGGCTGGCGGTGTGGTGTGGCGGTTGGCGCGTCGGGCGGCGGAGAGGTATGTGTTGCGGGCGCCCTTTGCTGCGCTGCGTCGTTGCGTGTGCCGTACAGGGCGGGCGCTTGTCGACTGTGTGGCGAATTGGCGTGAAACGGCTGCCGAGAGGTGTGTGGTAGCGAGCCGGTCGGTGGTGTCAGTGCGAAGGGGAATGTGCGTGCGTGTTTGGCGGTTTCGGTGTGCTTTTTGCGGCGTGAGAGTGGGAATTAGTGGGGCCGGCTGTTGTGTTGGTTCCTTGTGTCTTGTGTCGCGTAGCTTGATGGCAACGTGGAAGGACGCCGGTTTCGTTTTCGTTTCGAGCCTTGCGTGGCGTGTGGTTGTCGACGTTGACTGGTTGGCGTGTGCCGATGCACGTGCATGTGTGGGTCGCGAGTGCGTTTTTGGCTGGCTGTGTGTGTGTGTGTGTGTGTGTGTGTTTTGGGGGGGAAGGGGGAGGCGGTGGTGAAAGTGCAGTCGTCGGGTGGGGCTGGGGCTGTGCGTCGTGGCGGAAAGGTGGTAGGTTGCGGGAAGCGAGCCCGTCGTTGACGGTGTCGCGTGAGTTGTGAATCGAGTGGGGCGCGGGGCGCGGGACAGGAGCAGCGTGCCGCTGCGTCGTGGTCGTCAGCAGAGGCTGTGCGTGTGCTTGTCCTTTTTGTGGGCGGTTCGTGCGAGGCGTTTTTGTTTTGTGTTGCCCTAGTTGTTAGTTTATTTTGTTTGTGTTTGTTATTTTGAGACGACGACTGGTTGGTGGCGTGCGCGCGAAGTGGCGGTGTGCGCTTCCCGTGTCGTTTGTGTTGTTTTGTTTTTTTGTTTTTGTGTGTTTTTTTTTTTGCACTGGGCCCCGGTGGGTGGGTGCGTGTGTGTCGATTGCCGGCTGGCGAAAGGTGCGCCATCGGCGGGGTGGGTCGCCGGCACAAGTAGAGGCGGCGGCGTTGTTGCTGTTGTTGTTGTGTGGTGTTTGTTTTGTTCGGCTGTGTCGGCGAGCTGTGTTGCGGTGCGTGTGAATGGTGGTGCAAAAGTGCTGGCGTTGGGGCTGCGACTGCGACGGCGGCGAGCCGCGGGCGCGCCATTGATAGTGATGTTGTGAACAGCGGCTGTGTACGGTAGTGGTGTTGTTGTAGCACGACGTGCATCCGGGCCGGCGCGGAAAGCGCAGTTGCGGGCGGTTGCCCTTCGGTGCCAGCCATGTCGCGTGAGCGGCGGGTTGCTCTGGTGTCGACACGTGGTGCTCTGGGTTGTTGTGTGGTGCCCTTTGGCCGGTGGGGGTGGTTCGCGTGTGTCTGGTTCGCGCTCGGTGTCTGGTCGTGGTCGTGCTGCTCCCCCGTCTGTCGGCGGTTTCCGACGTCGTCTGTACGTTTTTGTTCGTTTGCGGCGTGCCTGCCGACGTCGTCCCGTCGCGACCTTTCAACCGAAAGTGTGGCGCCCGAAGGTGAACGAACGTAACCCTGACCTCGGCGCTTTACGCTGAGCCGAGCGAACCGAACCGAACCGAACCTAACCTGTGGTGTGGCGAGGTGAGCTCAGCCTGTGAGCCCCTAACGTCTACGTAAGGTAAGCTGTCCGGCTCACGCCTCACGTTTGAACGCTTTTTTAACCTACGTTTGACGCTTCTTAACCTAGCACTGACCCCTTAACCTAACCTAACGTGTAACCTAACCTAACCTAACCTAACCTCTGACGCCTGACGTGTTTGAATGCTTAACCTAAGTTTGACGCTTAACCTAACCCAAGTCCCCTTAACCTAACCCACGTCCACCTAACCTAACCTAACGTAGACGTGTAAACGTAATGTGTAACGCGTAACGTGTAAGGTCGGCTGTCGTGTGTGCTTGACGGCAGATTGGGTTGGTCTGTAGATTCGGATTGCGGTTTGCCTCGGTCGAGGGGTTGTGGGTCGGAAGCGGCGAGGGGCGGCGGCGCCTGTTGCGCAGGCGGCGTCCGTTTGCGGCGGGCAATTGTTGAGAAACGGCTGTGAATGTTGGCGGGCGAGAGGAGGAGGACGGCGCGCGATGTGGCCCGACGGCTGCGGGCCGATCGGGAAACGGCGGGAGGGCGACGGAAGGCGATGGGGCGGCGGAGGCGCGTTTGCACGGCCGTCATCGCCGCACGCCTCGGCTTGTGTGGCTGTGGCGCCGGCCGCGCTGGCCGGGCTGCCGCGGCGACGGTGTGGGAGTTTTGCCGAAGGTTTGGCCATTGTGGCGGGTCGTCGGCTGGGGCTGTGGGGGCGGCATTTGGGCGGGGGCGGCGATTCTCGGCGGGCCGACCCAGGCTGTAGCGCGCGGTAGCTGCAGTTTGGCCGTGGTTTGCGGCGCTGCCGTGGCGACTGGTTGGCGACTGTGGTGTGGCTGTGTGTAGCCCCATCCTCGGTGGTTTGAAAGGCGCGGGCGGTTGTGGCGCAGGTTTGGGGCTGCTCCGCACAGGCTGTCGGACGTTGGGCGGTAGCAAGCGCGGGAGGCGCGGCGCGGCGGCGCGCAGAGTGGCGGCCGCTCTCTCGGCCGTCCGCGCCCGCCCGCGACACTGGCTGGGCCTTGTGATTCTCTGCTCTGCTGCTGTGCTGTGCTTGCGTGCCTGCCGTCCCGCTCGCTCTCGCTGTGTGTTACGCGCGTCGTCGAAATGGCAGATCAGGCGGCTACGAACGAGACTGCTGCGGCACCCGCCGCCACCGGCACTACGAAGAAGGCCAAGTCTGCGTCGTCTGCGAAGAAGCCGCGCGCCAAGCCTGCGCACCCGCGCACCTCTGAGATGGTGACGGCCGCCATCAAGAGTCTGAAGGAGCGCGGCGGGTCGTCGCTGCAGGCGATCAAGAAGTACATAGCCGCGCACTACAAGCTGGACGCGGAGAAGCTGGCGCCGTTTATCAAGAAGTACCTCAAGTCGGCCGTCGTGGCGGGCGAGCTGGTGCAGACGAAGGGGAAGGGCGCGTCCGGCTCGTTCAAGCTTGCCGGCGCCGGCGGCGGGGGGGCGGCCGAGGGCGGCAAGGCTCGTGCTGGCGGTGCCAAGAAGAAGCGCGCCGCTCCGGCCAGCAAGGAGAAGAAGGGCGCCCGTGCGGCCGGCGCAAAGAAGGCTGGTGGCGTGAAGGCGGCGACCGGTCGGAAGGCGGGCGCCGCCAAGAAGGCGTCTGCGGCGTCGGCCGCTCCCGCGGGTGCGAAGAAGGCGGCTGCGGCCAAGCCGGCCAAGGCCAAGTCGCCGTCGAAGGCGAAGAAGGCCGCCAAGGTTCCGACGAAGAAGCCGAAGGCGCCGCGCCCGAAGAAGGCGACGACGCCGTCTAAGGCGAAGGCTTCGCCCAAGAAGAAGAAGTAGAGTAGAGTAGAGGAGAAAGAGATGGGAAAGGAAGGGTTTGGCGCTTGACTCCGTCGTCCCCACCCCCCGTCGTCGTCTAGTGGCGCGCAAGAGACGCGCGGCCCAAAACGGCCCTTCTCAGGGCCATCAAAGCACGTCGGGGAAGGTTTTGATTGTCGTGTTGCGTTTGGTGTGGGTGTCTGTCTGTATGCCCGTGGGGATGCTGTTTGCGTGCCGTGGTGGTTGGATTGCGGGGGTCGGTGGCGGGTGTGGGCGGCGGTAGCGGTAAGCGGTGTTGTTGTTGTCGTGGTTGATTGTCGCCGTGTTTGTGGCGGCGGCCGACGGTTGGTTTTCTGTCACGTTGTTTTGTTTGAATACGTTGGATGGCTTGCCTGCGTTCGTTCTTCTCGGATGTCTGTCTTGTCGAGTCGTGTCTGGTCTTTGTTTTGTTCCTTTGTGTGTGTTATGTTTTGCAACGGGGGGCACGTTGAGATGTGGAAGGAGTCGGCGGGGATTTCGGCGGCGTGTAGAGCGAGCGAGCGCGCCTGCCTGGCCGTTGGCCGTCGGAGTGGAGTGCGGGTTTTTTTTTTGTTTTCGAAACGAAAGCGGCGGGCGGCCGGCCAGCCAGCCAGCCGTGCGGTGTGACGTCGGCCGTTGGGTATTGTGCGCTTGGAGCGCCGGGGGAGGGATGATGTGTGATTGTTGCGCGCTGCTAGCAGGCAGGCAGAGTGAGCGGGTGTGGCGGACGGACGGGAAGTGGTGGTTTTTGTTTTTGGGTTGCGGGGCGAGAGGCAGGCGACCGACAAAGTTTGCTCGCGACGGAGAGATGTTAGTGGCCCTGAAAAGGGCCGTTTTTGTTTGTGCGGTGCGGTGCCGCGGCGCGGTTTAGGCGCGCTCGCCGCGGATGCGGCGCGCGAGCTGGATGTCCTTGGGCATGATGGTGACGCGCTTGGCGTGGATTGCGCACAGGTTGGTGTCTTCGAAGAGGCCGACGAGGTAGGCCTCGCTGGCCTCCTGCAGGGCCATGACTGCGGAGCTCTGGAAGCGCAGGTCGGTCTTGAAGTCCTGGGCGATCTCGCGCACTAGGCGCTGGAATGGCAGCTTGCGGATGAGCAGCTCTGTGCTCTTCTGGTAGCGCCTGATTTCTCGCAGGGCGACGGTGCCCGGCCTGTAGCGGTGGGGCTTCTTGACGCCTCCGGTGGCGGGCGCGCTCTTCCTCGCCGCCTTGGTGGCGAGCTGTTTGCGCGGCGCCTTTCCGCCGGTGGACTTGCGGGCCGTTTGCTTTGTGCGGGCCATGGCGGTAGCGGTAGCGGTAGCGGAGCGGCGTGCGTGGAGGTTAGGTGCGGCGCGGCGTCCGGTGCTGCCTTGACAACGGGCCCGCGCGCCTCCGTGCTGCGCTTATATGCCCTCGGTTGCGCGTGGTGGGGGGAGGGCGGGCCAGAGTCTATATAGGGGGGCGGCGGGCGCGCTGGGCGCAGACCGTAGCCGACTCGCCAGCCGCTGCAGCTGCTGTTTGTGCACGTTTTGCTTTGCCCGAGGAAGGAAGGATGACAGGCCGCGGCAAGGGAGGAAAGGGGCTCGGCAAGGGTGGCGCCAAGCGGCACCGCAAGGTGTTGCGCGACAACATCCAGGGCATCACGAAGCCCGCCATCCGCCGCCTGGCTCGCAGGGGCGGCGTGAAGCGCATCTCTGGTCTGATCTACGAGGAGACCCGCGGGGTGCTGAAGGTGTTCCTGGAGAACGTGATCCGCGACGCGGTGACGTACACTGAGCACGCCAAGCGCAAGACTGTGACGGCCATGGACGTGGTGTACGCCCTGAAGAGGCAGGGGCGCACCCTGTACGGTTTCGGCGGTTAGGCTGCGTCGCAGCGGGCGCTGGCCTTCCCGCGGCCGTGCTTGTGGGTGGGAGAGACTAGAAAACGGCCCTTTTCAGGGCCACCACACTGTTCGGAAGTTGAAAAGTGCGAAAGAGTCTGTGTTGTTGCTGCGTGTGTTTGTTTGTTTCTTTCTTTCTTTCCGTTTGAGCGACGTGATGTGACTGGGAGGGGAGAAGGAAAGGAAACGTGTCATGTGGCTGGCTGTGTGTGGAGCTGCTTCGTTTGTGTGTCTTTGTATCGATCGCGACGGAGATGGCGGGCTGTGTGTTGTTGTGCGAGAGGCGGTGATTATTTGCTTGCGTGGTTTGGCTCTGTGTGTTTGTTTGCGGCGGCGTTGGGGTTTCCGAGGCAAGGCGTGTGGGCATAGGCGGCCGGATCAGCTGTTTCGTTCGTGTCGACGGCCGTTGCGCGCGGGAGTGGAGGGCGGTGTGTCGACACGCCTCCCTTTAACAATGGTCATTATTGCTGCCGTTGTCGGTTTGGAAGGCGACTGCGACCGTGCAAAATGTGTGTGTGTGTGTTGGGCCACACGGGCTGTGTGGACGACAAGATGGCGGACGTGCGCCGGCGGCGGCTGTGCTGTGACAGTGCAAAGTTGAAACAAAACAAGGTGCGGCGAGGACGACTGAAATTTTGCTTTGGACGTAGGTTTGTGTGGTGGCCCTGAAAAGGGCCGATTGTTGTGGGCCGAGCCGAGCCGGCAAAGCGCGTTGCGTGCAGGGGAGCACGCGGCGCTGCGATTGCCTGGCCTCCTTTAGGCCTTCTTCTCGGTCTTCTTTGGCAGCAGGACGGCCTGGATGTTGGGCAGGACACCACCCTGTGCGATGGTGACGCCCGACAGGAGCTTGTTGAGCTCCTCGTCGTTGCGGATGGCAAGCTGCAGGTGGCGCGGGATGATGCGCGTCTTCTTGTTGTCGCGGGCCGCGTTTCCGGCCAGCTCGAGCACCTCAGCCGCGAGGTACTCCATGACGGCGGCGAGGTAGACGGGCGCCCCGGCGCCGACGCGCTCTGCGTAGTTTCCCTTGCGCAGGAGGCGGTGGATTCTGCCGACCGGGAACTGGAGCCCGGCCCTGCTTGAGCGGGACTTTGACTTGCCCTTGACTTTGCCTCCCTTTCCGCGTCCGGACATGGCGATGGGCTAGCGACGGTGCACACGAAACGGAAACGAAAACGACCGGTGCGAGCGGCAGCGAGTCGAGCAGCGGAGTGCGTGCCGGCGCAGCCTGCTGCTTACATCTGCTGCTTACATCTAATACTTTCCCCTCTTTGGGGAAGTGTGAGGGGGAGTTTGTAGCCTTTCGGCTTTTACTCCCCTGTGTACTTGTGTGTGTGATTATTTCTGTACTTTTTTGATGTCTGTGATTTGTGATGTTTGTTCTGTGTGGGTCTGGTACTTGCCTGAGGTTTGGCGAGATAATTGTAGCATTTTGGGTAGGAGTAGGATTTGGGAATGGGTATTGGGATTTTTCTCTTCGACTTAGTCGTCGAAGATCGTCATGGGGCGATTGTGTTTATCGCGGGACATGTCATACCGACCTAGGGAGTGGATGAGAGCATTTCCCGACCTGGAAGTACCTTCATAGAAGGCCCTTGCCAGGTCTTGAAAACGCTCTCTCAGTAGTGGGATTTCCGCAGCGGCATGCAAATCGTCGATAGGGAATCCAAGGGGTAAACGCAGTGCCCTCCTGAGGGCGCGGTTCTGCAGCCTCTGGAGTTTGTCCAGGTGCTGCTTCGCCGCGTATCCCCAGACAGGACACGCGTATTCCATGACTGGCCGGATCAGGGCCTGGTACACGTTCACTCCTACTGAGCAGGAAAGGGAGCTGGATGAGTTGAGGATTGGGTACAGGATGGACATTCTGGCACAGACCTTCCTATGGACCTCGTCTATGTGGGGTTTCCACGTAAGACGAGAGTCCAAGGTTACGCCAAGGTACTTGGCGGTTCTGCGCCAGGGGAGTTGGGTTCCGTTTAGGTGAAGGTGGAGGGGGGGCCGTTGAGGAGGTTCGCGCCTTCCGAGCCTACGGGTGATCAGCATCGCCTGCGTCTTTTCAGAATTGATGGTGATTCGCCAGCGACGGGCCCAAGTTTCTGTGTCATCTAAAACCCTTTGTAGCCTACGGATGACCAGGTCCTTGTTCGCGTTTCTTGTGTAGAAGGCTGTATCGTCAGCGTACTGTGCAGTGTGCACCAGGGGGGCCGTTGGAGTGTCCGCAGTGTACAGACTGTACAAAACGGGCCCCAGGACCGATCCTTGTGGCACCCCAGCACGAATACGCCTTCTGGTGGAGGTGGACGTTTCTACTTTGACAGAGAAAGTTCTGTTCGAGAGATAGCTTTTAATCTGTTTGACTATACTCCCGGGGAACCCTTGGGTGTACAACTTGTAGAGTAGCCCTCTATGCCATACTGAGTCAAAGGCCTTGGCTACGTCAAGTAGCACTATCCCGCAGTAGCCTCTGTGGTTGAAGCCCTCTGTGGCTGCTTCAACCACTCTCATGATCTGTTGTGGGGCAGAGTGGTTCTGCCGGAATCCGAATTGGAAATCCGGCAGAATTTGCTCTCTGGTGATGTGTTCTTGTATGGGTCTTAGCAGGAGGCGCTCGTAGATCTTGCTGAGAGTTGGCAAGAGGCTAATCGGCCTGTAGTGCTGCGGGAACAGAGGGTCTTTCCCTGGTTTGTGTATTGCGACCACTTCCGCGTGTTTCCAGCAAGCTGGGAACTCGCGGGTACGAGTAATCTCGTTGAAGACGTTCGCGAGGTGTTCGATCGCCGTGGGTGGGAGGTTTTTGACCAACTGGTTGGTGACATTGTCATGTCCTGGCGCCTTTTTGGAGGGGAGGTACCTAATTACTTTTGCCACGTCTTCGGGGGCAAAAACTGTGGGTTCGTCTTCTGGGTCCTCCTCAGCATTGAGGAAGACAGCCAGTTGACGACGGACCACTCTTTCATGCTCATCATCCTGGGGTTCAGCCGCTTGGAACTGCTTCTCGAAAGTGTCGGCGAGGGCGTTGGCCTTTTCAGCATGGCTGTAGGCCATACCCCGCTCGCCATGCAGTGGCGGCATCCTAGCGCGTCTTCTTGTGAATTGTTTGGTTGCTTGCCAAAGTGTGTGATCGTCTACTTTGAGGGCTGAGAGGCGGTTTTGCCATTGCTGGTTTCTGTGCTCATTGAGCGCTACCTTCAATTCTCTCTGTAGACGATTGAGCAGCCTCCTTGTGGCCTGGTTTCTGGTTATCTTCCACTCTTTTGCCACTCTGTTCTTATGTCGAATTTGAGCTAGCAAGTGTTCCGGGAGCTGTATTTGCGGCGGCGGGCCATCCCTTTGTGGAGGGGTGGCTTCTTCCGCTGCCTGCAAGATGGTGCCTGTTAGGTCTTGTAGCGCTTGTTCTACTGTTTCGGCAGTAGGTGGCGGGGCGCGAGCGATATCAGAGGCGACAGTTTCTCGGTATCGCTCCCAGTTTGTACGTTTGTAAGACGTCTGGTACCGTGGGAGTGCTACCCATTCTCCCACGTCGACCTCTAGGATCACTGGGTTGTGGTCGGAGGACATTCTGTTGATCGTCCTCGCGGTCACAAACCCCGTAATCCTCCTAGTGAGAGCTATGTCCAACACGTCGGGCCTGCTTCCATTTTTTGGAAAATGTGTGGGCTCGACTGGACCCCAGGTTTCGAAGTGGTGGTTGCGCGCTAGTTGTTGCAATCTGGCGCCTGCTCTGGAGGTTACTCTAGAATTCCAATCAGGATGTTTGGCATTGAAGTCGCCCCCTATTATGAGTTTGCCTTCAATTTGCCCTAGAGTAGCTATGTCTCCCTCATCTATCTGGTCTTGTGGGGGTCGGTAGATTGCAACGATTGTTAGGGGTCCAGTGGCAGTGGCTACTTCCACCGCCACTGCTTCGATTTTATTGGTAGCTGGTAAGAATACCTGGTGGTGGGGGATCCCTCTTTTTATGTATATGGCCACTCCTCCGCCTTGGGTTGGCCTGTCTTTGCGATAGGTAACATAGTTGGGGACTGTCGCTTTTATTCCCGGTTTTAAGTGGGTTTCCCCCATCATGCATATGTCGATGGAGAACTCCTTCATGAGTTCTCTGAACTCGACCTCTTGGTTAACAATGCCGTCTGCGTTAAAGACGCACATTGTCAGGCCATGGATGTTTGGTCGTCTATCCATGATGGGGTTTTGAAACTACTGAGGGAGTCGCAGAGGGGAGCGACTGCTGGACTGTTGCCTGGAGGGCAACGAGGATCTGTGTGTTCTGCTTCTGGGCTTCCCTGAATTCCTTCATCATTTCCATGACGAGGTTCATGGTCTGCACCATTACGCCTAACAACTGATCCATGGGGGGGGAGTGTGTGTGGGGTTCCCTAGAGCTTCCTCCGTCGTGGTGGACCTGGCCGTTGGTGCTGTGTATATCCCGGTGTTGTTCTGTTTGTTGTGTCTGGTGTTGTGGTGATTGGGCCACGCTTTCATGGTTCCTCAGGGGAGAAACCACTTCCGCATATGTCGCCCTCGGTGTGTCCGGCCTTGGTTTTACCCAGGCCTTGTCTGTGTGTGTTGTTGTATTTTGTTTTCTTGTGTGAGTGGTTGGGTTTGTGGTGTTCTGTTTGCGTGTGTGGGGGGCGGCCTTTGCGCCCTTTGCCTGCTGTGAGTGTCTTTTGTGGACCTCACAACCTTGGTAACCCGCTGTGTGGTTTTTGCCACACAGCGCGCACCTTATTTGTGGGTCCGTGTGCTGGAGTGTGCATGTCCTGGTGTCGTGGGCCTCAGCGCACTTCCTGCATCTCACTGGCATGTTGCAGTGCGCAGCGATGTGGTTCAGGCCCTGACACCTGAAGCACTGCACCGTCTTGTTTTTACGGCGCAGCGGCTCCGTGGTGACAGGGACTGCCAGGACCATCGTGATCTCCCTCTTGTTTTGAGGTACGTCAGGGAGTGTTACCTGGTACAGCGGCCACTTACTGTTTATGCTGCCCATTTGCTGTACTACCTTGACGACATACCCCCGGGCAGTCAAGTCTGTTTTGATTGCCTGGGGGGATACTCGTCTTGGTAGGTCTCTGATTACTATGTTTCTGTTTCGTGTCTTTGTTGTTGGGAAGGTGTAGTGAGGTATGCTTCTTGTGCTGAACAGTGCTTTGACTGTGTTGTAGTGTTCGAGTGTGTGTACTCCGCTCCTGCTTGCCCACGCCACCGGCACACTTCCCGAGTACCTTACGTCCATGAAGGATGGCAAGCAGATGCCCCGTCTGCCGACCAAAATCCTCCCCAAACCCACCCCCTCGTCTCAGTCCACCACCCGTTCCAAATACCTTAAATCCCCCCCACACAAGTCCACCACAACAAAGCAGCGGCGTGTAAGGAAGGATAGGAAGGAGAAGCACTCCAAGGGGAAGAAGCAATCCACCACCCCCACCCTAACCACGTCCACACCCTCCGAGGAGCCTGCGCCCCCGACAGCACCTGTCGTCGTTCTGGGAGGGGACCAGGAAACACCGGAACTGGAAGGGAACCATGTAACTGGGCAGGATTCGGATGGTTTCGTGCTGGCGAAGAAAACGTTTCGCCAGCCGAGGCTTCCGCCAGCCCGGGGAGTGGAACCCACCCCAAACAGATTCCAGGTGATTGCTGAGGAGCCAGCGTTAACAGAAAACACAACGCAAACACAGAATCAAGTCGCCCACCACCTCCCCCCGATTGTCGCAGAGTTTCCTCAAAACTACGAGGAACTCTTTGAGTTGCTCAAGACAGAAATTGGGGGAGGCAGTTTCCAGGCCGGCGCAGCCGGGGTGGGGGTGCTTTATGGGCTCGGGTGCGGCGGCCGGTTGCGCGCGCGCCCCATTGGTCGGCGGCCGCAACAGGGCGAGCTGGTAAAGGTGCGGCGGCGGCTGGCGGCGGGTGCCACTGTGTGGGGAGACGCTGACTAGAGCGGAGCGCTTGCTACTGGTGTTGCTGCTGCCGTACGTTGGTTCGAGATGCCGCCCAAGACTAGCGGGAAGGCCGCCAAGAAGGCTGGCAAGGCGCAGAAGAACATTTCGAAGGGCGACAAGAAGAAGAAGCGCAAGAGGAAGGAGAGCTATGCCATCTACATCTACAAGGTGCTGAAGCAGGTGCACCCTGACACGGGCATCTCGTCGAAGGCGATGAGCATCATGAACAGCTTCGTGAACGACATTTTCGAGCGCATTGCGGCCGAGGCTTCTCGCCTGGCGCACTACAACAAGCGCTCGACCATCACGTCCCGCGAGATCCAGACCGCTGTGCGGCTGTTGCTGCCTGGCGAGCTGGCCAAGCACGCCGTGAGCGAGGGCACGAAGGCGGTGACCAAGTACACGAGCTCCAAGTAAGGGGGTGGCTCTGGAATGGAAGGAAGGGAAGGAAGGATGGAGAAGGCTCGTCCGTTGCGAGAGCGGCAAAACGGCCCTTTTCAGGGCCACCAACTTGCCTTTTGCGGGAAGGGCGGAATTGTTGTTGTTGTTGTTTGTGTGGACGGCTGTGATGTATGTGTGCATTTTGATTGTGGGTGGGGGGGGGGGGGGGCGCGCGTCAAAGCGTGTTGCGCGGGGTACGGCCACGAGGTTGGTCGCCGTGGCGTGGAATGGTGGCACGCCTCGTTGGCGTGGTTTTTGACCCATTGGTGTTGTTGGTGTGTGTGTGTGTGTTACTCGTCTGCGAGGGGGGACAGTGCGATCGGCGACTTTTGTGTCACCGTAACGACGGCCGTTTGCGGGTTTGTTTTTTTTTGCACATCATACATGGCGAGGGTGAAATGTGAAATGTTTTTGTTTGGTTTTTTTTTTTTTTTTTTGCCGCCCACTATTCCCTTTGCTGTACGCCGAGTTTGACAATGGTGCGACGTAACTGCAGCGTGGAGGTGTGTGAGTGACGTTGAAATGAACGTGCCATTAAGACGCATTGTTGTTGTATTGTACTGTACGTGTACGGCGACACGCACGATGATGTACCATTCGACTCTGATGTTTGATAGCCGTGTCTGACTGATTGCGTACGACGCACGCACACCGATGTCGTCATTCAAGATGCACGCGTGTCCAGTGCAGTATACAGTAAGCGCGACGACGGCGGCGGCGGTCGTTTGTTTGGCGAATGTCTGTACACGTGTTTGTCTGTGTCCATCCGGTATGTATTTGTTTGTTTTGAAAGTGTTTTGTGTGTCGGTGACGTGGTCCGATCCGTCGCCCCCTGAGTAACTGTCGATCGGCGCGATAGACCGGCGTCACGCAACTGAACCGAAGTCGTGGGCACACCCGTCATACTGTTGTACACCGTCGCGCTGAGAACGGTAACGAAAGGTTGACTTTGATCGGTCGAATGTCCGGGCAGAACGTGAGGAATGAGGCAAGAGTGCAAGGAGGGGGGGAAGGGAAAAAGGGGAGAAACGCATTCGTAGAGCAACGGAACGTTCCCGTGTCGGAGGCGTATTGGAGCCGCACTGAAATGCGTTTAACGGCGGCGCGGCTGCAAGTGTCTGCCGTGGTGAACGTTACCTTTGACGGCTGCATTGGGCTTTGCCTTTGCTTTTGCTTTCGCTTTCGCGTTCGCTTTCGCTTTCCCGGATGTACGTAACGTTTGTTGATATGGTTCTGAGGAAGAGTGTATGACAGTGCCGTGCCGTCCATGTTCGTGTGCCCTCCCATTGTGTGTATGCTATTGTCTGTGTACTTGAATGATGTATGTAGGTGTTAGTGGACATGTTTTACCAGTGGGGGGAAATGGATCGTCGATAGTTGCCGTCACTCTGTCACGGTCGAGATGACGCACCCTCCGTACAGAAAGGTGTCGAGAAAGTGAGTGTGTGTGTGTGTGTGTGTGTGTGCGTGCGTGCGTGCGTGCGTGCGTGCGTGCGTCCGTGAATTGGCAGTGTTTGGAGGTGGGCGTGCCCTGCATGTGGCCCGGAAGGCTGTTCGTTAGGCGGTAGTGTTGTGTGGACAGGGGAGGGGCATGCGTAACGCTGCTGGCATGGCATTTCGGGAGATGGGAGGGGGCAAACGAGGAAACGAGGAGCGGCGGCCAAAGACGGGACGGGGAGGGGCGCGGTGTGGGTGGCTTGCGCCTGTGCTCGGCGTTGTGGTTTGTGCAAAAGAGGAGGAGAAAAACAATGTGAGTTGCCAGGGAGGGGAGCGGTGTTGTGTTGTGGTTGTCGTGGTGTAGCCGCAGACGCGGCTGTCAGTGAACGTGGCGAGACGGACGGATGCGCGGAGGGGCGGGGGCGGCGCATTTCGCCGGTGCCGTGCCGTGCCATGCCTGAAAGCCGCGTGGTCGCTGTGTTGTTGGTGGCGTGGGGGCGAGGAGAGTACCGTACGGGTGTGCTTGTGCGCCGGAAATGGCACACTGCGCCCGCCCGTCTTGGAGGCTGATGGCTGTGGTGTGGAAATGGGGCGCGGTGATGTTGAAGCAGTTGAAGAACAGAAAAGAAACCAAGAAAACGGAAGGCGTGATGCGGCGGTGGTGGTGAGAGCGGGAAAAACAAAACAAAAAAAAAACAACAAAAAAAAAAAAAAAAAGAAGGAAAAACAAAAAGTCTATCAATATTAAAATGTAAATGGAAATGGAAATGGACCCAGGTATAACCTCCCTGCACAAATAGCAGAGAGTCCGATGATAATAAAAATGTGCCAGAATGTTAACGTCCCTACAAAACAAACCCAACGATAATATTAATGAAAGAGTGAACCGTATGTAACATTGCAACAGACATAATGAAACCTGATAAATTGTATAAGGGCAGCAGCGTTGACCTTTGGCCCTGTATTCAGAATAAAAAGAGCCAAAGATCGTTACCCCAATGAAAAAGACACTGAAACACGTATGTAACATAGTAGCGATGGCGAGACATTGTAGCATCTGTGACCAGAGAGTTTGCGCTGGACTGCGCGAGTGTTGCGAGCGGTTCTCAGTCAGTCAGTCAGTCAGTAGTCGTTGCGAGTCCGTAGCTCTGTGTAGTTGAGGGCTGTACTCTGTCAGTAGTCGTCGCGTGCAGTACGCTAATAGTCGTCATGCAGAGCGGTCGGTCAGTAGTAGCAGCCGAGTGCGGTTGTGTGATGTAGGCGGTCGGCAACACTGGTCAAGATGGTGAATAAGGTATACTGTTAATTAATATAATCATTAGATAATGAAAAATTGTATTTATTGTAATTATTCTCCAACAAGTTCCCCAGTAATAATTTTTATTTCAAAAGCATTTTTCAAACATTTAATTGTTTATTGAACTAAAGAGTTCGTTGCACTTCACATTTCATTCCACTTCTTTGAAGAAAAATGTCACAAAAATCACAAAAAAAGAGAATATTATTATTTGCAATGCAGTTCCTCCAAGCGCTGCGCAACAACCAGAGCAGAAATGTGACATCCATTTATTCGGAGGTAAGACATTAATTCTGATTGTTTTGCACAGGGCCAAAGACCGATATTTCGGTTTAATTGAAGTTTCTTGTCACTGAACGGACGTTTTTAAATGTTGTGTGAAGACTTTATATTTGAGTCAGATTGCGAATTTCACATTTTTGTTGCCATTTTCAATACCTCTCATTGTGGGCGAGGTTACAATTAGCGCAATGTCCATTAGCATCCGTAAATAACATTGTCCATTATTTTAAATGTTGCTGGGAGGTTGCAACACACACACAAAAAAAAAAAAAAAAAAAACAAAAAATTGCATTTATATCCGCTCCTCAATTGTAGATACCCCTTACACAGCTGTGTGCAATGAATGAGTGCTGGCTGGTAATTAATTGCACTCCTTGGAGGGAAATGCCATAGGAAGTAGTCTTTAAAAAGTGAATGTTTTTCGTTAAGAGACAAAAGTTACTTTAGAAAAAAAGTAATAGTGGGGCTTTTGTTGTTGAACAAAATAAGTACAATGAACATACGTTATCAGATTTGCGCAATGCAGCGTCACACCACCTTTTGATTATAACACAATAGACTATACATCGTCCCGAACCGTGACCAGAGTCGCGAGACGAGCAGAGCACGCCGCCGACGCCCGCTCAGTACAACCGTCCACCCGCTACTACTGTCGACCGACTACTACCTCTCCCGACTCGCGCTACAATATATATATATAACAACTGTTCCTGGCGACCCGGTGCGTGCCACTACTGTCGTCTGGCGCGGTCCAAGCGCCGACTAGCAGCGATAAAGAACTCTCTGGTCAGACAGAGATGCTGTCATGCCTCGCCATCGCTCTGGTAATGAATACATACGTGTTGCAGCGTGCGTACCACCGGAACACGCAGTGGCGGAGCCAAAGACTGTGTTGTCGAGGTCGAGTGCGAGCGGGAAGAGAGGCAGCGTCGGCACGGAGATGCAAGCGAGCGCGAGACGCACGGGGGCTGCGGCGTGGCGCGTTTGCGGTCGGCGCCTTTGGTGGCAACGGCCGGGACAAGCAGCGGTGTATGGTGTGGTGCGGGGCGGACAGGGGCGGAGGCGGCGCGACGACGGCATGGGGGCGAAAACGGGACGGGGGACGGCGGATGTTGAGAGGCGTCACGCGCGGACAGGACACAGACACAGAGACACACAGATTGGAAAGGGAGGGTGCGCGGTAGTAGTTGGGAATGTGCGTACCGTGCGGGATGGGAGTGGGCGAGGAACACGGTCGTGGCCCCTGTTTTGGGTGCGTGTGATGACGTCGGTGTGTTGTGGGAAGGGAAGGTGCTGTGGCGGCGGCGCGTAATGGGCGTAGGCCGAAAAGAGAAAGGAACGTGGGCAGTGTGTTGGCAAGCGTCGGTTCGACTGCGACGTTGATGGGCAGGGCAGGGCAGGGCAGGGCAGGGCAGGGCAGGGCAGGGCAGGGCAAGGTTAATGGTGGTAGGAGTAGGCGTGTGGGCGCAAAAAATCTGCCGCTGCAGGCGGTGCCGTAACCGCCATGGCGGGAAGGAGAGAGGGCCAAAGAAAGAAAGAAGAAAACAAAAAAAAAAAAAAAAAAAGGAGGGGGGGGCGAAAGTGGAGAGGCGGTGGTGTGAGAAGGGCGGGGGCGGAAGGAAGGCAGGAAGGACAAGAGGCGAGGCGACGGCTTGCTTTGTGTATCGGTCGGTCTCTGGCTATGCTTCGTTTTCTGCAGCAGGGTCGGTGCGCGGCGTGGCTCGCGGCAGTGGGAACGCCTGGTGGCTGGACGGCCAGCAATGCGGTTGGATGGGCGGCCACAGCACCGCACCTGTGCCCGAGGAGGAGACGCTGGCGGCGGGCCCTGAGGTGAGGCCGGCTCGGCTGGGGCTGTGGATGTGTAGGTGTGCGCCGCTGCTGCAACAACGAGTAAAACGCGAGAAGAAGGGATGGCGGTAGAGAGAGAGAGAAAAAAAAAAAAGGTCGTGTTGTGTTGATGCGCAGGCAGACGCGTACAGAGGGACGAGCCCGGTCTGCAGCAGGGTGTGGCCGTGCCGAGTGCAGAGCAGCGGCGGCTCGGTTCGGTTCGGCCCGGCCCGGCGGGCCGCGCTGTTGTCGCGGACGTGAGCGCCCCCTGGCGGGTGGCCGGAGGCGGCGCGGCGTGTTGGACGTGTGGCTGGTGGCAGTGCACAATTTGCGAGTGGCTGGCGGTGTGGTGTGGCGGTTGGCGCGTCGGGCGGCGGAGAGGTATGTGTTGCGGGCGCCCTTTGCTGCGCTGCGTCGTTGCGTGTGCCGTACAGGGCGGGCGCTTGTCGACTGTGTGGCGAATTGGCGTGAAACGGCTGCCGAGAGGTGTGTGGTAGCGAGCCGGTCGGTGGTGTCAGTGCGAAGGGGAATGTGCGTGCGTGTTTGGCGGTTTCGGTGTGCTTTTTGCGGCGTGAGAGTGGGAATTAGTGGGGCCGGCTGTTGTGTTGGTTCCTTGTGTCTTGTGTCGCGTAGCTTGATGGCAACGTGGAAGGACGCCGGTTTCGTTTTCGTTTCGAGCCTTGCGTGGCGTGTGGTTGTCGACGTTGACTGGTTGGCGTGTGCCGATGCACGTGCATGTGTGGGTCGCGAGTGCGTTTTTGGCTGGCTGTGTGTGTGTGTGTGTGTGTGTGTTTTGGGGGGGAAGGGGGAGGCGGTGGTGAAAGTGCAGTCGTCGGGTGGGGCTGGGGCTGTGCGTCGTGGCGGAAAGGTGGTAGGTTGCGGGAAGCGAGCCCGTCGTTGACGGTGTCGCGTGAGTTGTGAATCGAGTGGGGCGCGGGGCGCGGGACAGGAGCAGCGTGCCGCTGCGTCGTGGTCGTCAGCAGAGGCTGTGCGTGTGCTTGTCCTTTTTGTGGGCGGTTCGTGCGAGGCGTTTTTGTTTTGTGTTGCCCTAGTTGTTAGTTTATTTTGTTTGTGTTTGTTATTTTGAGACGACGACTGGTTGGTGGCGTGCGCGCGAAGTGGCGGTGTGCGCTTCCCGTGTCGTTTGTGTTGTTTTGTTTTTTTGTTTTTGTGTGTTTTTTTTTTTGCACTGGGCCCCGGTGGGTGGGTGCGTGTGTGTCGATTGCCGGCTGGCGAAAGGTGCGCCATCGGCGGGGTGGGTCGCCGGCACAAGTAGAGGCGGCGGCGTTGTTGCTGTTGTTGTTGTGTGGTGTTTGTTTTGTTCGGCTGTGTCGGCGAGCTGTGTTGCGGTGCGTGTGAATGGTGGTGCAAAAGTGCTGGCGTTGGGGCTGCGACTGCGACGGCGGCGAGCCGCGGGCGCGCCATTGATAGTGATGTTGTGAACAGCGGCTGTGTACGGTAGTGGTGTTGTTGTAGCACGACGTGCATCCGGGCCGGCGCGGAAAGCGCAGTTGCGGGCGGTTGCCCTTCGGTGCCAGCCATGTCGCGTGAGCGGCGGGTTGCTCTGGTGTCGACACGTGGTGCTCTGGGTTGTTGTGTGGTGCCCTTTGGCCGGTGGGGGTGGTTCGCGTGTGTCTGGTTCGCGCTCGGTGTCTGGTCGTGGTCGTGCTGCTCCCCCGTCTGTCGGCGGTTTCCGACGTCGTCTGTACGTTTTTGTTCGTTTGCGGCGTGCCTGCCGACGTCGTCCCGTCGCGACCTTTCAACCGAAAGTGTGGCGCCCGAAGGTGAACGAACGTAACCCTGACCTCGGCGCTTTACGCTGAGCCGAGCGAACCGAACCGAACCGAACCTAACCTGTGGTGTGGCGAGGTGAGCTCAGCCTGTGAGCCCCTAACGTCTACGTAAGGTAAGCTGTCCGGCTCACGCCTCACGTTTGAACGCTTTTTTAACCTACGTTTGACGCTTCTTAACCTAGCACTGACCCCTTAACCTAACCTAACGTGTAACCTAACCTAACCTAACCTAACCTCTGACGCCTGACGTGTTTGAATGCTTAACCTAAGTTTGACGCTTAACCTAACCCAAGTCCCCTTAACCTAACCCACGTCCACCTAACCTAACCTAACGTAGACGTGTAAACGTAATGTGTAACGCGTAACGTGTAAGGTCGGCTGTCGTGTGTGCTTGACGGCAGATTGGGTTGGTCTGTAGATTCGGATTGCGGTTTGCCTCGGTCGAGGGGTTGTGGGTCGGAAGCGGCGAGGGGCGGCGGCGCCTGTTGCGCAGGCGGCGTCCGTTTGCGGCGGGCAATTGTTGAGAAACGGCTGTGAATGTTGGCGGGCGAGAGGAGGAGGACGGCGCGCGATGTGGCCCGACGGCTGCGGGCCGATCGGGAAACGGCGGGAGGGCGACGGAAGGCGATGGGGCGGCGGAGGCGCGTTTGCACGGCCGTCATCGCCGCACGCCTCGGCTTGTGTGGCTGTGGCGCCGGCCGCGCTGGCCGGGCTGCCGCGGCGACGGTGTGGGAGTTTTGCCGAAGGTTTGGCCATTGTGGCGGGTCGTCGGCTGGGGCTGTGGGGGCGGCATTTGGGCGGGGGCGGCGATTCTCGGCGGGCCGACCCAGGCTGTAGCGCGCGGTAGCTGCAGTTTGGCCGTGGTTTGCGGCGCTGCCGTGGCGACTGGTTGGCGACTGTGGTGTGGCTGTGTGTAGCCCCATCCTCGGTGGTTTGAAAGGCGCGGGCGGTTGTGGCGCAGGTTTGGGGCTGCTCCGCACAGGCTGTCGGACGTTGGGCGGTAGCAAGCGCGGGAGGCGCGGCGCGGCGGCGCGCAGAGTGGCGGCCGCTCTCTCGGCCGTCCGCGCCCGCCCGCGACACTGGCTGGGCCTTGTGATTCTCTGCTCTGCTGCTGTGCTGTGCTTGCGTGCCTGCCGTCCCGCTCGCTCTCGCTGTGTGTTACGCGCGTCGTCGAAATGGCAGATCAGGCGGCTACGAACGAGACTGCTGCGGCACCCGCCGCCACCGGCACTACGAAGAAGGCCAAGTCTGCGTCGTCTGCGAAGAAGCCGCGCGCCAAGCCTGCGCACCCGCGCACCTCTGAGATGGTGACGGCCGCCATCAAGAGTCTGAAGGAGCGCGGCGGGTCGTCGCTGCAGGCGATCAAGAAGTACATAGCCGCGCACTACAAGCTGGACGCGGAGAAGCTGGCGCCGTTTATCAAGAAGTACCTCAAGTCGGCCGTCGTGGCGGGCGAGCTGGTGCAGACGAAGGGGAAGGGCGCGTCCGGCTCGTTCAAGCTTGCCGGCGCCGGCGGCGGGGGGGCGGCCGAGGGCGGCAAGGCTCGTGCTGGCGGTGCCAAGAAGAAGCGCGCCGCTCCGGCCAGCAAGGAGAAGAAGGGCGCCCGTGCGGCCGGCGCAAAGAAGGCTGGTGGCGTGAAGGCGGCGACCGGTCGGAAGGCGGGCGCCGCCAAGAAGGCGTCTGCGGCGTCGGCCGCTCCCGCGGGTGCGAAGAAGGCGGCTGCGGCCAAGCCGGCCAAGGCCAAGTCGCCGTCGAAGGCGAAGAAGGCCGCCAAGGTTCCGACGAAGAAGCCGAAGGCGCCGCGCCCGAAGAAGGCGACGACGCCGTCTAAGGCGAAGGCTTCGCCCAAGAAGAAGAAGTAGAGTAGAGTAGAGGAGAAAGAGATGGGAAAGGAAGGGTTTGGCGCTTGACTCCGTCGTCCCCACCCCCCGTCGTCGTCTAGTGGCGCGCAAGAGACGCGCGGCCCAAAACGGCCCTTCTCAGGGCCATCAAAGCACGTCGGGGAAGGTTTTGATTGTCGTGTTGCGTTTGGTGTGGGTGTCTGTCTGTATGCCCGTGGGGATGCTGTTTGCGTGCCGTGGTGGTTGGATTGCGGGGGTCGGTGGCGGGTGTGGGCGGCGGTAGCGGTAAGCGGTGTTGTTGTTGTCGTGGTTGATTGTCGCCGTGTTTGTGGCGGCGGCCGACGGTTGGTTTTCTGTCACGTTGTTTTGTTTGAATACGTTGGATGGCTTGCCTGCGTTCGTTCTTCTCGGATGTCTGTCTTGTCGAGTCGTGTCTGGTCTTTGTTTTGTTCCTTTGTGTGTGTTATGTTTTGCAACGGGGGGCACGTTGAGATGTGGAAGGAGTCGGCGGGGATTTCGGCGGCGTGTAGAGCGAGCGAGCGCGCCTGCCTGGCCGTTGGCCGTCGGAGTGGAGTGCGGGTTTTTTTTTTGTTTTCGAAACGAAAGCGGCGGGCGGCCGGCCAGCCAGCCAGCCGTGCGGTGTGACGTCGGCCGTTGGGTATTGTGCGCTTGGAGCGCCGGGGGAGGGATGATGTGTGATTGTTGCGCGCTGCTAGCAGGCAGGCAGAGTGAGCGGGTGTGGCGGACGGACGGGAAGTGGTGGTTTTTGTTTTTGGGTTGCGGGGCGAGAGGCAGGCGACCGACAAAGTTTGCTCGCGACGGAGAGATGTTAGTGGCCCTGAAAAGGGCCGTTTTTGTTTGTGCGGTGCGGTGCCGCGGCGCGGTTTAGGCGCGCTCGCCGCGGATGCGGCGCGCGAGCTGGATGTCCTTGGGCATGATGGTGACGCGCTTGGCGTGGATTGCGCACAGGTTGGTGTCTTCGAAGAGGCCGACGAGGTAGGCCTCGCTGGCCTCCTGCAGGGCCATGACTGCGGAGCTCTGGAAGCGCAGGTCGGTCTTGAAGTCCTGGGCGATCTCGCGCACTAGGCGCTGGAATGGCAGCTTGCGGATGAGCAGCTCTGTGCTCTTCTGGTAGCGCCTGATTTCTCGCAGGGCGACGGTGCCCGGCCTGTAGCGGTGGGGCTTCTTGACGCCTCCGGTGGCGGGCGCGCTCTTCCTCGCCGCCTTGGTGGCGAGCTGTTTGCGCGGCGCCTTTCCGCCGGTGGACTTGCGGGCCGTTTGCTTTGTGCGGGCCATGGCGGTAGCGGTAGCGGTAGCGGAGCGGCGTGCGTGGAGGTTAGGTGCGGCGCGGCGTCCGGTGCTGCCTTGACAACGGGCCCGCGCGCCTCCGTGCTGCGCTTATATGCCCTCGGTTGCGCGTGGTGGGGGGAGGGCGGGCCAGAGTCTATATAGGGGGGCGGCGGGCGCGCTGGGCGCAGACACTCGAGTTAGCGATGCCGAGCGAGACGGACGCACGCGCCGAGCGCTCCGCTCCCGAGGCAGCTAATGCGCTTCTGACAGCTCCAGCGGACAGGGCCGCGTCCCTGTACGCTAACGGGGTCGAGTTGAGTACATCAGTTTCACTACCGAGTGTTTCTGATAGTACTCCTCCCCCAACGAGCGTCGACCGTGCTCACGCCTATCGCGTCACTCGCGAAAGTGAAACCGCGATTTCGATCTCTCGCGAGTGTTGTGCGTCGTTGCAGCAGCCGCTGGAGACGTCCGTGGACGCCCCCACAGCGCAGCAAGACAGCGACGAAGCACTCCAGCTTCTGGTGAGTCTCATGCCGCACGCAGCCGCTGCACCCCTCGGAGTCGATTCCGATAGCGACGAAGAGGAAATGCAGACAGAGCAGACGCCGGCAGGCTCACAAGCGTCAACGTCACGTGCCTCGAGGAAGAGGCAGAAGTCTGACGACGACTCCTCAGCCCCGGACACGCGCAAGTTCCGCAAGGAATACGCGCAAAACGGCACCAAAGCCGGGACAAAAACTCTCCGCCGCACGCCGAAGTCCAAAGTGGACAATGACGGCTTCGTAACTGCAACGAAGACCGCAAAAGCCACACGACAACCCACAGCAGCACCAGTAGGCACGAGCAACAGCTTCCTAGCACTTAGTGACTCGGAAGACGAGGAGCTGACACTGCCACCGCCGCAGCAGCGTCGCGCACTGCCGCCGCTTATAGTAAAGTTCGATGGCCACTTTCGTGAGCTGCAGAACGCTCTGAACTTACTGATTGGCAAGGACAGCTACACCATCAGCGCGACAGGCGATGACCTTCACAAAGTGAAGGTGAAAACCACCGAACACTTCGTAAAGGTCAGCGAGGAATGCACCAGACGGGGCTGGAACTTCTACACCTTCAGCTCCAACAGGAAGAAGCCCCTGAAGGTTGTATTCCGCAAAATACCGCGCACCATGAAACCAGAAGAGTTGAAGGAAGATCTGGAACAAATGGGCTACTGCGTTGAAGAAGTCATAAGAATGAAACTTCATCGCACCAAGGGACGCAACCCGCTCTTCCTGGTAATTGCAAACAACACGGCGGAAAACCGGAAGCTTTTCCAACTCAAGCGGATAGGCAACTTGGAAGTGTGCGCTGAAGTGCTTCGCAACAAAGCTGCATACGCTCAGTGCTATCGCTGCCTGGAACTCGGCCACTCGACTAAGTACTGTGGAATGCCCGAGTATTGTGTTAAGTGCGGTGAGCAACACGCCACCGAAGCGTGTGCTAAAAATGGTGTACCACACCAAGACTTTACGCCTAAGTGCAAACTCTGTGGTGAAGAGCACTGCGCAAATTACAGAGGTTGCACAAAACACAAAACGTTTGCGGCTCGCGCCCGCGGAAACGAAGCGCAGCAGCGAAGAGTTTCAGCGGGAACATCACACCCACGTGGAGCCCCAACGCACAGCCACAGCCAGACAAAGAGGAAACGCGGCCGTCGAGGCCGCGCATCCGGCCGAGCACATTCCGAGGCGGTCGTCAACCTCGCCCAGCAGCGCGGGAACTCCGACGCCCGGAACAAAGAGCGGCAGCCACCCCGCAGGCGGCCGCAGAACACGCCACCAGCAACGGAGCGCGATGGCGGACAGGCTCCGCCCGCCGCCTCACAGCAGGTACAAGCACGCCATCGCGCAGCACCGGCCGCAGCCAACCAGGCCGCAGGCCCGCCTCCCCCGCCACAGCGCGCCGCGCCAGTGGCGGCCCAGCCGCAGGCAGTTCCCCCGCCTGCGCCCCTACCTCGGCAAGCAGCTCCTACCACCGCGCCTCGCCGTAACGGAGCGGACCAATCAGCGCCGCCCGTCCCGGACCGGTCCAGCATGGCCGACTTCCCCGAACCGCGATGGCGCCGGCAGCGGCCAATCACCGGCCAGCAGCCTGCTGCAGCAGCCCACACCAACGGCGGCCAGCAGCCCAGCGGAAACCAGGCCACGCGCGACGGCCATTCTGTCGGGCCCCGACAAAATGGCGTACACACCGTCCGCCATGATGTCGGCCCCCGACAAGATGGCGACCGCATCGACCGTCTCCTTGACACGATGCAACTAATGATGGCTCGCGTGACCGAGCTGATGGCCGCAGTACAGCAAGTACTCGCCGTAACCTCGTCCACCGCCCGTCATGCCTGAAAACCCAAGAAGCCTCAAGGTATGCGTATTCAACGCCAATGGCTTGAGAACGCAGGACGGAGAATTCCGGCAGTTTCTGCGCGACGAGGACATAGACATCTGCCTCGTCGCGGAAACTCACCTAAAGCCAGGCGTACGAGTCGGCGTCGCTAATTACGTCTGCCACCGCTACGACAGGCCGACGGCAGGAGGTGGGACGGCCGTTTACGTCCGGCGTTCCATCAGACACCATCGGGTTCCCGTGCCAGAACTGACGTCGACTGAAGCAGCCGCAGTCGCAGTCGACACTGTGCACGGCAGAATAACCTTCTGCGCTGTCTACAGGCCGCCGCGCGGACAACTGGACGTCGCGGATGCCAACAAACTCCTGTCCCTCCAAGGAAACCTCATACTTGGGGGAGACTGGAACGCAAAGCACGCGGCATGGAACAGCCGCCTTACGAACACCAGCGGCAGACGACTACAACGCGTAATAGAGCGTCACGACGCGATGGCAGTAGGACCACACGACGCCACCATCTACCCAACACGCGGAAGGGAGGACGTGTTGGACTTCATAATTCTGAAAGGCATACGGCAGCATGTGGCGGCCAGCACTCGGACGGCACTCGCGTCCGATCACGTGCCAGTCATCTTCCTCCTCGACGCCGACGTCACGCCGCTGCAACGAAGAGGACTCGACCTGAGAGGAATAAATTGGGAAGAGTACCGAGCGAACGTCACGGAAGCCCTCACGACACTGCCTGACGTCGACGCCGAAGGCGCCGACGCCGCACTTCAACACCTGTCGCAAGCCATCGCAGACGCAGCCACGGCCGCAACACCCGCGAGACGTCCAGCGGAGGAAGTTCACCTCCCTCACCAGCTCCCGCAACGCATCCGAGACGCCATAGCCGCCAAAAACAGGCTGCAACGGGAATGGCAGCTCACGCGAAACCCGCGTACCAAGCGGGAACTAAATCGAATGCGCCGCCACATCAGGGCGGACGTGGATGCGCATCGAAACGCTGAATGGGCTGAGAAAATAGGGCAACTCGACATCGAGGACGGGTCGGCGTGGAAGTCCATGAAAAGCTTCCTACGCCGCACGCAGCCCATACCGCCTCTGCTAGTGGGTAACAGGTTTGTTAGCGAACCAGACGCCAAGGCTAATGCACTGGCTGATGCCTTCGCTGCAAACTTTACCCCCATGGAGGACCCTATCGACGAAGAACACGTCCGCCTCGTAGCAGACCGTCTTCCAGTCTTCTTACGTGAACGCGCAGAGGACGACGAGATTCAGCCTGTCTCGTCGGACGAAGTGCAACTACAGCTTCGCCACCTCGAGCGCAAGAAAGCAGGCGGAGCAGACAACATCACCAACCTGATGCTGAAGCAGCTTCCCGACGCCGCAGCACAACATCTCGCGGCCATATTCAACGGGATTCTACGCTCCAGCGAGTATCCAGCCTGTTGGAAGCATGCTGAGGTAGTCGCCTTGCCTAAGCCAGGGAAGGACGCACGCATTGCGAGGAACTACCGACCCATCAGCCTTCTACCAGCAACTTCCAAGGTCTTCGAAAGGTTGTACCTGGTCCGCCTGCTGGCCCACGTAAACGCCGAGGGACTTCTCCCCGACGAGCAGTTCGGGTTCCGTCGGGAACACGCGACGACGCACCAGCTGCTGCGCCTGACGGAGGAAGCGTTCGGAGCCGTTGACCGACGTAAGTATTTCGGCGCTCTCTTGCTGGACGTGTCTCGTGCCTTTGACTCCGTGTGGCATGACGGCCTCCTGTACAAGCTTCTTGTGCAGGGGGTACCTGTGTCGCACGTGAGGCTCCTGCAGAGCTATCTGCAGGAAAGGACGTTTCACGTCCGCGCAGCCAGTGGAATTTCCACGGAGCGCCGAATACTTGCGGGTGTACCTCAAGGCTCGGTCATCGGTCCGACGCTGTACTCCCTCTACACCGCCGACCTGCCACGCATAAACCGCGTCCAGACGGCGCTTTATGCTGACGACACGGCGATCTACAGCAGCAGCTGGAGCGTCGACGTCCTGCAGCGGCGTCTACAGGCGGCCACCGACGAGCTCACCGAGTGGGCAAAGAAGTGGCGCCTCGCCTACAATGGCGAGAAGAGTCAGGCGATTATCATAGCTAGTCGCCCCATCCGCCACGACGCGCCAACAGTATCGGTGTGTGGAGTGCCAGTCGAATGGAATGACACAGCCAAATACCTAGGCGTCACTTTAGACCGGCGGCTTACATGGCGGCAACATGTTGAAAACATCAGGGGCAAGGCGCTGGGTAGATTGAGGCTGCTCTACCCGGTGCTCAACCCCACGTCAACGCTGCCAGAAGACGTCGGTCTTACGCTGTACAAGGCCGCCATACGACCGCTGCTGGAATACGCAGCGGTCGTGTGGGGAAACACGGCCGATACAAATCTGAAGCGCCTGCAGACGATTCAAAACCGGGCGCTACGACTGGCACTTCACCTGCCCAAGGACTTCCCCACGGAGGAGCTCCATCGCGTCGCTGCCGTCAAGCCTCTACGTCAGAGGTTCAAGGACGCAGCAACAACTTTCTACCAGAAAAGCGAGCTGTCGACCAACCAGCTGATCAGAGGACTCGGCAGCCGACCACACTGGCGGGCGTCATTACGCTGGCCAGACCTGCTGCGCCGGTAAGGTTATGCAGCAACCTACTCCAAATAGTCCCAGTGCAGGACAGCATTGAACCTCATACGCTTACTCCATAATTATACCTTATCCTAATGTAGGAAAAATAGCGTTAGGCTATTAGAAACTACATCAAATACTTGTGGAACTCAATCCCTTGTTCCACACATTAGCACACACGGCGGGCCCGTTGTCAAGGCAGCACCGGACGCCGCGCCGCACCTAACCTCCACGCACGCCGCTCCGCTACCGCTACCGCTACCGCCATGGCCCGCACAAAGCAAACGGCCCGCAAGTCCACCGGCGGAAAGGCGCCGCGCAAACAGCTCGCCACCAAGGCGGCGAGGAAGAGCGCGCCCGCCACCGGAGGCGTCAAGAAGCCCCACCGCTACAGGCCGGGCACCGTCGCCCTGCGAGAAATCAGGCGCTACCAGAAGAGCACAGAGCTGCTCATCCGCAAGCTGCCATTCCAGCGCCTAGTGCGCGAGATCGCCCAGGACTTCAAGACCGACCTGCGCTTCCAGAGCTCCGCAGTCATGGCCCTGCAGGAGGCCAGCGAGGCCTACCTCGTCGGCCTCTTCGAAGACACCAACCTGTGCGCAATCCACGCCAAGCGCGTCACCATCATGCCCAAGGACATCCAGCTCGCGCGCCGCATCCGCGGCGAGCGCGCCTAAACCGCGCCGCGGCACCGCACCGCACAAACAAAAACGGCCCTTTTCAGGGCCACTAACATCTCTCCGTCGCGAGCAAACTTTGTCGGTCGCCTGCCTCTCGCCCCGCAACCCAAAAACAAAACAAAAAACCACCACTTCCCGTCCGTCCGCCACACCCGCTCACTCTGCCTGCCTGCTAGCAGCGCGCAACAATCACACATCATCCCTCCCCGGCGCTCAAAGCGCAC
This sequence comes from Schistocerca serialis cubense, assembly GCF_023864345.2. Lineage (NCBI taxonomy): Eukaryota > Metazoa > Arthropoda > Insecta > Orthoptera > Acrididae > Schistocerca > Schistocerca serialis. The sequence goes on along the minus strand of NW_026047723.1, from coordinate 15,504 downwards.
AATACCCAACGGCCGACGTCACACCGCACGGGTGGCTGGCCGGCCGCCGCTTTCGTTTCGAAAACAAAAAAAACCCGCACTCCACTCCGACGGCCAACGGCCAGGCAGGCGCGCTCGCTCGCTCTACACGCCACCGAAATCCCCGCCGACTCCTTCCGCATCTCAACGTGCCCCCCGTTGCAAAACATCACACACACACACACACACAAAGGAACAAAACAAAACAAAGACCAGACACGACTCGACAAGACAGACATCCGAGAAGAACGAACGCAGGCAAGCCAACCAACGTATTCAAACAAAACAACGCGACAGAAAACCAACCGTCGGCCGCCGCCACAAACACGGCGACAATCAACCACGACAACAACAACACCGCTTACCGCTACCGCCGCCCACACCCGCCACCGACCCCCGCAATCCAACCACCACGGCACGCAAACAGCATCCCCACGGGCATACAGAAACGCCAGACAGACACCCACACCAAACGCAACACGACAATCAAAACCTTCCCCGACGTGCTTTGATGGCCCTGAGAAGGGCCGTTTTGGGCCGCGCGTCTCTTGCGCGCCACTAGACGACGACGGGGGGTGGGGACGACGGAGTCAAGCGCCAAACCCTTCCATTCCCATCTCTTTCTCCTCTACTCTACTTCTTCTTCTTGGGCGAAGCCTTCGCCTTAGACGGCGTCGTCGCCTTCTTCGGGCGCGGCGCCTTCGGCTTCTTCGTCGGAACCTTGGCGGCCTTCTTCGCCTTCGACGGCGACTTGGCCTTGGCCGGCTTGGCCGCAGCCGCCTTCTTCGCACCCGCGGGAGCGGCCGACGCCGCAGACGCCTTCTTGGCGGCGCCCGCCTTCCGACCGGTCGCCGCCTTCACGCCACCAGCCTTCTTTGCGCCGGCCGCACGGGCGCCCTTCTTCTCCTTGCTGGCCGGAGCGGCGCGCTTCTTCTTGGCACCGCCAGCACGAGCCTTGCCGCCCTCGGCCGCCCCCCCGCCGCCGGCGCCGGCAAGCTTGAACGAGCCGGACGCGCCCTTCCCCTTCGTCTGCACCAGCTCGCCCGCCACGACGGCCGACTTGAGGTACTTCTTGATAAACGGCGCCAGCTTCTCCGCGTCCAGCTTGTAGTGCGCGGCTATGTACTTCTTGATCGCCTGCAGCGACGACCCGCCGCGCTCCTTCAGACTCTTGATGGCGGCCGTCACCATCTCAGAGGTGCGCGGGTGCGCAGGCTTGGCGCGCGGCTTCTTCGCAGACGACGCAGACTTGGCCTTCTTCGTAGTGCCGGTGGCGGCGGGTGCCGCAGCAGTCTCGTTCGTAGCCGCCTGATCTGCCATTTCGACGACGCGCGTAACACACAGCGAGAGCGAGCGGGACGGCAGGCACGCAAGCACAGCACAGCAGCAGAGCAGAGAATCACAAGGCCCAGCCAGTGTCGCGGGCGGGCGCGGACGGCCGAGAGAGCGGCCGCCACTCTGCGCGCCGCCGCGCCGCGCCTCCCGCGCTTGCTACCGCCCAACGTCCGACAGCCTGTGCGGAGCAGCCCCAAACCTGCGCCACAACCGCCCGCGCCTTTCAAACCACCGAGGATGGGGCTACACACAGCCACACCACAGTCGCCAACCAGTCGCCACGGCAGCGCCGCAAACCACGGCCAAACTGCAGCTACCGCGCGCTACAGCCTGGGTCGGCCCGCCGAGAATCGCCGCCCCCGCCCAAATGCCGCCCCCACAGCCCCAGCCGACGACCCGCCACAATGGCCAAACCTTCGGCAAAACTCCCACACCGTCGCCGCGGCAGCCCGGCCAGCGCGGCCGGCGCCACAGCCACACAAGCCGAGGCGTGCGGCGATGACGGCCGTGCAAACGCGCCTCCGCCGCCCCATCGCCTTCCGTCGCCCTCCCGCCGTTTCCCGATCGGCCCGCAGCCGTCGGGCCACATCGCGCGCCGTCCTCCTCCTCTCGCCCGCCAACATTCACAGCCGTTTCTCAACAATTGCCCGCCGCAAACGGACGCCGCCTGCGCAACAGGCGCCGCCGCCCCTCGCCGCTTCCGACCCAACCCCTCGACCGAGGCAAACCGCAATCCGAATCTACAGACCAACCCAATCTGCCGTCAAGCACACACGACAGCCGACCTTACACGTTACGCGTTACACATTACGTTTACACGTCTACGTTAGGTTAGGTTAGGTGGACGTGGGTTAGGTTAAGGGGACTTGGGTTAGGTTAAGCGTCAAACTTAGGTTAAGCATTCAAACACGTCAGGCGTCAGAGGTTAGGTTAGGTTAGGTTACACGTTAGGTTAAGGGGTCGGTGCTAGGTTAAGAAGCGTCAAACGTAGGTTAGAAAAGCGTTCAAACGTGAGGCGTGAGCCGGACAGCTTACCTTACGTAGACGTTAGGGGCTCACAGGCTGAGCTCACCTCGCCACACCACAGGTTAGGTTCGGTTCGGTTCGGTTCGCTCGGCTCAGCGTAAAGCGCCGAGGTCAGGGTTACGTTCGTTCACCTTCGGGCGCCACACTTTCGGTTGAAAGGTCGCGACGGGACGGACGTCGGCAGGCACGCCGCAAACGAACAAAAAAAACGTACAGACGACGTCGGAAACCGCCGACAGACGGGGGAGCAGCACGACCACGACCAGACACCGAGCGCGAACGAGACACACGCGAACCACCCCCACCGGCCAAAGGGCACCACACAACAACCCAGAGCACCACGTGTCGACACCAGAGCAACCCGCCGCTCACGCGACATGGCTGGCACCGAAGGGCAACCGCCCGCAACTGCGCTTTCCGCGCCGGCCCGGATGCACGTCGTGCTACAACAACACCACTACCGTACACAGCCGCTGTTCACAACATCACTATCAATGGCGCGCCCGCGGCTCGCCGCCGTCGCAGTCGCAGCCCCAACGCCAGCACTTTTGCACCACCATTCACACGCACCGCAACACAGCTCGCCGACACAGCCGAACAAAACAAACACCACACAACAACAGCAACAACGCCGCCGCCTCTACTTGTGCCGGCGACCCACCCCGCCGATGGCGCACCTTTCGCCAGCCGGCAATCGACACACACGCACCCACCCACCGGGGCCCAGTGCAAAAAACAAAAAAAAACACACAAAAACAAAAAAATCAAACGACACGGGAAGCGCACACCGCCACTTCGCGCGCACGCCACCAACCAGTCGTCGTCTCAAAATAACAAACACAAACACAATAAACTAACAACTAGGGCAACACAAAACAAAAACGCCTCGCACGAACCGCCCACAAAAAGGACAAGCACACGCACAGCCTCTGCTGACGACCACGACGCAGCGGCACGCTGCTCCTGTCCCGCGCCCCGCGCCCCACTCGATTCACAACTCACGCGACACCGTCAACGACGGGCTCGCTTCCCGCAACCTACCACCTTTCCGCCACGACGCACAGCCCCAGCCCCACCCGACGACGCCCGTGGCAACGACTGCACTTTCACCACCGCCTCCCCCTTCCCCCCCAAAACAACACACACACACACACACACAGCCAGCCAAAAACGCACTCGCGACCCACACATGCACGTGCATCGGCACACGCCAACCAGTCAACGTCGACAACCACACGCAAGGCTCGAAACGAAACCGGCGTCCTTCCACGTTGCCATCAAGCTACGCGACACAAGACACAAGGAACCAACACAACAGCCGGCCCCACTAATTCCCACTCTCACGCCGCAAAAAGCACACCGAAACCGCCAAACGCACGCACATTCCCCTTCGCACCGACACCACCGACCGGCTCGCTACCACACACCTCTCGGCAGCCGTTTCACGCCAATTCGCCACACCGCCCACACAGTCGACAAGCGCCCGCCCTGTACGGCACACGCAACGACGCAGCGCAGCAAAGGGCGCCCGCAACACATACCTCTCCGCCGCCCGACGCGCCAACCGCCACACCACACCGCCAGCCACTCGCAAATTGTGCACTGCCACCAGCCACACGTCCAACACGCCGCGCCGCCTCCGGCCACCCGCCAGGGGGCGCTCACGTCCGCGACAACAGCGCGGCCCGCCGGGCCGGGCCGAACCGAACCGAGCCGCCGCTGCTCTGCACTCGGCACGGCCACACCCTGCTGCAGACCGGGCTCGTCCCTCTGTACGCGTCTGCCTGCGCATCAACACAACACGACCTTTTTTTTTTTTCTCTCTCTACCGCCATCCCTCCTTCTCGCGTTTTACTCGTTGTTGCAGCAGCGGCGCACACCTACACATCCACAGCCCCAGCCGAGCCGGCCTCACCTCAGGGCCCGCCGCCAGCGTCTCCTCCTCGGGCACAGGTGCGGTGCTGTGGCCGCCCATCCAACCGCATTGCTGGCCGTCCAGCCACCAGGCGTTCCCACTGCCGCGAGCCACGCCGCGCACCGACCCTGCTGCAGAAAACGAAGCATAGCCAGAGACCGACCGATACACAAAGCAAGCCGTCGCCTCGCCTCTTGTCCTTCCTGCCTTCCTTCCGCCCCCGCCCTTCTCACACCACCGCCTCTCCACTTTCGCCCACCCCCCCCTCCTTTTCTTTTTTTTTTTTTTTGTTTCTTTCTTTCTTTCTTTCTCTCCTTCCCGCCATGGCGGTTACGGCACCGCCTGCAGCGGCAGATTTTTTGCGCCCACACGCCTACTCCTACCACCATTAACCTTGCCCTGCCCTGCCCATCAACGTCGCAGTCGAACCGACGCGTGCCAACACACTGCCCACGTTCCTTTCTCTTTTCGGCCTACGCCCATTACGCGCCGCCGCCACAGCACCTTCCCTTCCCACAACACACCGACGTCATCACACGCACCCAAAACAGGGGCCACGACCGTGTTCCTCGCCCACTCCCATCCCGCACGGTACGCACATTCCCAACTACTACCGCGCACCCTCCCTTTCCAATCTGTGTGTCTCTGTGTCTGTGTCCTGTCCGCGCGTGACGCCTCTCAACATCCGCCGTCCCCCGTCCCGTTTTCGCCCCCATGCCGTCGTCGCGCCGCCTCCTCCCCGTCCACCGCCGCCCCTGTCCGCCCCGCACCACACCATACACCGCTGCTTGTCCCGGCCGTTGCCACCAAAGGCGCCGACCGCAAACGCGCCACGCCGCAGCCCCCGTGCGTCTCGCGCTCGCTTGCATCTCCGTGCCGACGCTGCCTCTCTTCCCACTCGCACTCGACCTCGACAACACAGTCTTTGGCTCCGCCACTGCGTGTTCCGGTGGTACGCACGCTGCAACACGTATGTATTCATTACCAGAGCGATGGCGAGGCATGACAGCATCTCTGTCTGACCAGAGAGTTCTTTATCGCTGCTAGTCGGCGCTTGGACCGCGCCAGACGACAGTAGTGGCACGCACCGGGTCGCCAGGAACAGTTGTTATATATATTGTAGCGCGAGTCGGGAGAGGTAGTAGTCGGTCGACAGTAGTAGCGGGTCGACGGTTGTACTGAGCGGGCGTCGGCGGCGTGCTCTGCTCGTCTCGCGACTCTGGTCACGGTTCGGGACGATGTATAGTATATTGTGTTATAATCAAAAGGTGGTGTGACGCTGCATTGCGCAAATCTGATAACGTATGTTCATTGTACTTCTTTTGTTCAACAACAAAAGCCCCACTATTACTTTTTTTCTAAAGTAACTTTTGTCTCTTAACGAAAAACATTCACTTTTTAAAGACTACTTCCTATGGCATTTCCCTCCAAGGAGTGCAATTAATTACCAGCCAGCACTCATTCATTGCACACAGCTGTGTAAGGGGTATCTACAATTGAGGAGCGGATATAAATGCAATTTTTTGTTTTTTTTTTTTTTTGTGTGTGTGTGTTGTAACCTCCCAGCAAAATTTAAAATAATGGACAATGTTATTTACGGATGCTAATGGACATTGCGCTAATTGTAACCTCGCCCACAATGAGAGGTATTGAAAATGGCAACAAAAATGTGAAATTCGCAATCTGACTCAAATATAAAGTCTTCACACAACATTTACAAACGTCCGTTCAGTGACAAGAAACTTCAATTAAACCGAAATATCGGTCTTTGGCCCTGTGCAAAACAATCAGAATTAAAGTCTTACCTCCGAATAAATGGATGTCACATTTCTGCTCTGGTTGTTGCGCAGCGCTTGGAGGAACTGCATTTGCAAATAATAATATTCTCTTTTTTTGTGATTTTAGTGACATTTTTCTTCAAAGCAGTGGAATGAAATGTGAAGTGCAACGAACTCTTTAGTTCAATAACAAATTAAATGTTTGAAAAATGCTTTTGAAATAAAAATTATTATTGGGGAACTTGTTGGAGAATAATTACACTTTTTCATTATCTAATGATTATATTAATTAACAGTATACCTTATTCACCATCTTGACCAGTGTTGCCGACCACCTACATCACACAACCGCACTCGGCTGCTACTACTGACCGACCGCTCTGCATGACGACTATTAGCGTACTGCACGCGACGACTACTGACAGAGTACAGCCCTCAACTACACAGAGCTACGGACTCGCAACGACTACTGACAGACAGACTGACTGACTGAGAACCGCTCGCAACACTCGCGCAGTCCAGCGCAAACTCTCTGGTCACAGATGCTACAACGTCTCGCCATCGCTACTATGTTACATACGTGTTTCAGTGTCTTTTTCATTGGGGTAACGATCTTTGGCTCTTTTTATTCTGAATACAGGGCCAAAGGTCAACGCTGCTGCCCTTATACAATTTATCAGGTTTCATTATGTCTGTTGCAATGTTACATACGGTTCACTCTTTCATTAATATTACCGTTGGGTTTGTTTTGTAGGGACGTTAACATTCTGGCACATTTTTATTATCATCGGACTCTCTGCTATTTGTGCAGGGAGGTTATACCTGGGTCCATTTCCATTTCCATTTACATTTTAATATTGATAGACTTTTTGTTTTCTTTTTTGTTTCTTGTTGTTTTTCCTTCTTTTTTTTTGTTGTTTTTTTTTTTTTTGTTTTGTTTTTCCCGCTCTCACCACCACCGCCGCATCACGCCTTCCGTTTTCTTGGTTTCTTTTCTGTTCTTCAACTGCTTCAACATCACCGCGCCCCATTTCCACACCACAGCCATCAGCCTCCAAGACGGGCGGGCGCAGTGTGCCATTTCCGGCGCACAAGCACACCCGTACGGTACTCTCCTCGCCCCCACGCCACCAACAACACAGCGACCACGCGGCTTTCAGGCATGGCACGGCACGGCACGGCACGGCACGGCACGGCACGGCACGGCACCGGCGAAATGCGCCGCCCCCGCCCCTCCGCGCATCCGTCCGTCTCGCCACGTTCACTGACAGCCGCGTCTGCGGCTACACCACGACAACCACAACACAACACCGCTCCCCTCCCTGGCAACTCACATTGTTTTTCTCCTCCTCTTTTGCACAAACCACAACGCCGAGCACAGGCGCAAGCCACCCACACCGCGCCCCTCCCCGTCCCGTCTTTGGCCGCCGCTCCTCGTTTCCTCGTTTGCCCCCTCCCATCTCCCGAAATGCCATGCCAGCAGCGTTACGCATGCCCCTCCCCTGTCCACACAACACTACCGCCTAACGAACAGCCTTTTCCGGGCCACATCCAGGGCACGCCCACCTCCAAACACTGCCAATTCACGGACGCACACACTCACTCACTTTCTCGACACCTTTCTGTACGGAGGGTGCGTCATCTCGACCGTGACAGAGTGACGGCAACTATCGACGATCCATTTCCCCCCACTGGTAAAACATGTCCACTAACACCTACATACATCATTCAAGTACACAGACAATAGCATACACACAATGGGAGGGCACACGAACATGGACGGCACGGCACTGTCATACACTCTTCCTCAGAACCATATCAACAAACGTTACGTACATCCGGGAAAGCGAAAGCGAACGCGAAAGCGAAAGCAAAAGCAAAAGCAAAGGCAAAGCCCAATGCAGCCGTCAAAGGTAACGTTCACCACGGCAGACACTTGCAGCCGCGCCGCCGTTAAACGCATTTCAGTGCGGCTCCAATACGCCTCCGACACGGGAACGTTCCGTTGCTCTACGAATGCGTTTCTCCCCTTTTTCCCTTCCTCTCTCTTTTGCCCCCCCCCCTCCTTGCACTCTCGCCTCATTCCTCACGTTCTGCCCAGACATTCGACCGATCAAAGTCAACCTTTCGTTACCGTTCTCAGCGCGACGGTGTACAACAGTATGACGGGTGTGCCCAAGACTTCGGTTCAGTTGCGTGACGCCGGTCTATCGCGCCGATCGACAGTTACTCAGGGGGCGACGGATCGGACCACGTCACCGACACACAAAACACTTTCAAACAAACAAATACATACCGGATGGACACAGACAAACACGTGTACAGACATTCGCCAAACAAACGACCGCCGCCGCCGCCGTCGTCGTCTAGCGTGCATCTTGAATGACGACATCGGTGTGCGTGCGTCGTACGCAATCAGTCAGACACGGCTATCAAACATCAGAGTCGAATGGTACATCATCGTGCGTGTCGCCGTACACGTACAGTACAATACAACAACAATGCGTCTTAATGGCACGTTCATTTCAACGTCACTCACACACCTCCACGCTGCAGTTACGTCGCACCATTGTCAAACTCGGCGTACAGCAAAGGGAATAGTGGGCGGCAAAAAAAACCAAACAAAAACATTTCACATTTCACCCTCGCCATGTATGATGTGCAAAAAAACAAACCCGCAAACGGCCGTCGTTACGGTGACACAAAAGTCGCCGATCACACTGTCCCCCCCTCGCAGACGGGTCTCACACACACACACACACCAACAACACCAATGGGTCAAAAACCACGCCAACGAGGCGTGCCACCATTCCACGCCACGGCGACCAACCTCGTGGCCGTACCCCGCGCAACACGCTTTGACGCGCCCCCCCACCCACAATCAAAATGCACACACACACATCACAGCCGTCCACACAAACAACAACAATTCCGCCCTTCCCGCAAAAGGCAAGTTGGTGGCCCTGAAAAGGGCCGTTTTGCCGCTCTCGCAACGGAGGAGCCTTCTCCATCCTTCCTTCCATTCCAGAGCCACCTCCTTACTTGGAGCTCGTGTACTTGGTCACCGCCTTCGTGCCCTCGCTCACGGCGTGCTTGGCCAGCTCGCCAGGCAGCAACAGCCGCACAGCGGTCTGGATCTCGCGGGACGTGATGGTCGAGCGCTTGTTGTAGTGCGCCAGGCGAGAAGCCTCGGCCGCAATGCGCTCGAAAATGTCGTTCACGAAGCTGTTCATGATGCTCATCGCCTTCGACGAGATGCCCGTGTCAGGGTGCACCTGCTTCAGCACCTTGTAGATGTAGATGGCATAGCTCTCCTTCCTCTTGCGCTTCTTCTTCTTGTCGCCCTTCGAAATGTTCTTCTGCGCCTTGCCAGCCTTCTTGGCGGCCTTCCCGCTAGTCTTGGGCGGCATCTCGAACCAACGTACGGCAGCAGCAACACCAGTAGCAAGCGCTCCGCTCTAGTCAGCGTCTCCCCACACAGTGGCACCCGCCGCCAGCCGCCGCCGCACCTTTACCAGCTCGCCCTGTTGCGGCCGCCGACCAATGGGGCGCGCGCGCAACCGGCCGCCGCACCCGAGCCCATAAAGCACCCCCCACCCCGGCTGCGCCGGCACGCACTCCGCTGCTCGACTCGCTGCCGCTCGCACCGGTCGTTTTCGTTTCCGTTTCGTGTGCACCGTCGCTAGCCCATCGCCATGTCCGGACGCGGAAAGGGAGGCAAAGTCAAGGGCAAGTCAAAGTCCCGCTCAAGCAGGGCTGGGCTCCAGTTCCCGGTCGGCAGAATCCACCGCCTCCTGCGCAAGGGAAACTACGCAGAGCGCGTCGGCGCCGGGGCGCCCGTCTACCTCGCCGCCGTCATGGAGTACCTCGCGGCTGAGGTGCTCGAGCTGGCCGGAAACGCGGCCCGCGACAACAAGAAGACGCGCATCATCCCGCGCCACCTGCAGCTTGCCATCCGCAACGACGAGGAGCTCAACAAGCTCCTGTCGGGCGTCACCATCGCACAGGGTGGTGTCCTGCCCAACATCCAGGCCGTCCTGCTGCCAAAGAAGACCGAGAAGAAGGCCTAAAGGAGGCCAGGCAATCGCAGCGCCGCGTGCTCCCCTGCACGCAACGCGCTTTGCCGGCTCGGCTCGGCCCACAACAATCGGCCCTTTTCAGGGCCACCACACACACCTACGTCCAAAGCAAAATTTCAGTCGTCCTCGCCGCACCTTGTTTTGTTTTAACTTTGCACTGTCACAGCACAGCCGCCGCCGGCGCACGTCCGCCATCTTGTCGTCCACACAGCCCGTGTGGCCCAACACACACACATTTTGCACGGTCGCAGTCGCCTTCCAAACCGACAACGGCAGCAATAATGACCATTGTTAAAGGGAGGCGTGTCGACACACCGCCCTCCACTCCCGCGCGCAACGGCCGTCGACACGAACGAAACAGCTGATCCGGCCGCCTATGCCCACACGCCTTGCCTCGGAAACCCCAACGCCGCCGCAAACAAACACACAGAGACAAACCACGCAAGCAAATAATCACCGCCTCTCGCACAACAACACACAGCCCGCCATCTCCGTCGCGATCGATACAAAGACACACAAACGAAGCAGCTCCACACACAGCCAGCCACATGACACGTTTCCTTTCCTTCTCCCCTCCCAGTCACATCACGTCGCTCAAACGGAAAGAAAGAAAGAAAGAAACAAACAAACAAACAACACAGCGCACACACGCAGCAACAACAACACAGACTCTTTCGCACTTTTCAACTTCCGAACAGTGTGGTGGCCCTGAAAAGGGCCGTTTTCTAGTCTCTCCCACCCACAAGCACGGCCGCGGGAAGGCCAGCGCCCGCTGCGACGCAGCCTAACCGCCGAAACCGTACAGGGTGCGCCCCTGCCTCTTCAGGGCGTACACCACGTCCATGGCCGTCACAGTCTTGCGCTTGGCGTGCTCAGTGTACGTCACCGCGTCGCGGATCACGTTCTCCAGGAACACCTTCAGCACCCCGCGGGTCTCCTCGTAGATCAGACCAGAGATGCGCTTCACGCCGCCCCTGCGAGCCAGGCGGCGGATGGCGGGCTTCGTGATGCCCTGGATGTTGTCGCGCAACACCTTGCGGTGCCGCTTGGCGCCACCCTTGCCGAGCCCCTTTCCTCCCTTGCCGCGGCCTGTCATCCTTCCTTCCTCGGGCAAAGCAAAACGTGCACAAACAGCAGCTGCAGCGGCTGGCGAGTCGGCTACGGTCTGCGCCCAGCGCGCCCGCCGCCCCCCTATATAGACTCTGGCCCGCCCTCCCCCCACCACGCGCAACCGAGGGCATATAAGCGCAGCACGGAGGCGCGCGGGCCCGTTGTCAAGGCAGCACCGGACGCCGCGCCGCACCTAACCTCCACGCACGCCGCTCCGCTACCGCTACCGCTACCGCCATGGCCCGCACAAAGCAAACGGCCCGCAAGTCCACCGGCGGAAAGGCGCCGCGCAAACAGCTCGCCACCAAGGCGGCGAGGAAGAGCGCGCCCGCCACCGGAGGCGTCAAGAAGCCCCACCGCTACAGGCCGGGCACCGTCGCCCTGCGAGAAATCAGGCGCTACCAGAAGAGCACAGAGCTGCTCATCCGCAAGCTGCCATTCCAGCGCCTAGTGCGCGAGATCGCCCAGGACTTCAAGACCGACCTGCGCTTCCAGAGCTCCGCAGTCATGGCCCTGCAGGAGGCCAGCGAGGCCTACCTCGTCGGCCTCTTCGAAGACACCAACCTGTGCGCAATCCACGCCAAGCGCGTCACCATCATGCCCAAGGACATCCAGCTCGCGCGCCGCATCCGCGGCGAGCGCGCCTAAACCGCGCCGCGGCACCGCACCGCACAAACAAAAACGGCCCTTTTCAGGGCCACTAACATCTCTCCGTCGCGAGCAAACTTTGTCGGTCGCCTGCCTCTCGCCCCGCAACCCAAAAACAAAACAAAAAAACCACCACTTCCCGTCCGTCCGCCACACCCGCTCACTCTGCCTGCCTGCTAGCAGCGCGCAACAATCACACATCATCCCTCCCCGGCGCTCAAAGCGCACAATACCCAACGGCCGACGTCACACCGCACGGGTGGCTGGCCGGCCGCCGCTTTCGTTTCGAAAACAAAAAAAACCCGCACTCCACTCCGACGGCCAACGGCCAGGCAGGCGCGCTCGCTCGCTCTACACGCCACCGAAATCCCCGCCGACTCCTTCCGCATCTCAACGTGCCCCCCGTTGCAAAACATCACACACACACACACACACAAAGGAACAAAACAAAACAAAGACCAGACACGACTCGACAAGACAGACATCCGAGAAGAACGAACGCAGGCAAGCCAACCAACGTATTCAAACAAAACAACGCGACAGAAAACCAACCGTCGGCCGCCGCCACAAACACGGCGACAATCAACCACGACAACAACAACACCGCTTACCGCTACCGCCGCCACACCCGCCACCGACCCCCGCAATCCAACCACCACGGCACGCAAACAGCATCCCCACGGGCATACAGAAACGCCAGACAGACACCCACACCAAACGCAACACGACAATCAAAACCTTCCCCGACGTGCTTTGATGGCCCTGAGAAGGGCCGTTTTGGGCCGCGCGTCTCTTGCGCGCCACTAGACGACGACGGGGGGTGGGGACGACGGAGTCAAGCGCCAAACCCTTCCATTCCCATCTCTTTCTCCTCTACTCTACTTCTTCTTCTTGGGCGAAGCCTTCGCCTTAGACGGCGTCGTCGCCTTCTTCGGGCGCGGCGCCTTCGGCTTCTTCGTCGGAACCTTGGCGGCCTTCTTCGCCTTCGACGGCGACTTGGCCTTGGCCGGCTTGGCCGCAGCCGCCTTCTTCGCACCCGCGGGAGCGGCCGACGCCGCAGACGCCTTCTTGGCGGCGCCCGCCTTCCGACCGGTCGCCGCCTTCACGCCACCAGCCTTCTTTGCGCCGGCCGCACGGGCGCCCTTCTTCTCCTTGCTGGCCGGAGCGGCGCGCTTCTTCTTGGCACCGCCAGCACGAGCCTTGCCGCCCTCGGCCGCCCCCCCGCCGCCGGCGCCGGCAAGCTTGAACGAGCCGGACGCGCCCTTCCCCTTCGTCTGCACCAGCTCGCCCGCCACGACGGCCGACTTGAGGTACTTCTTGATAAACGGCGCCAGCTTCTCCGCGTCCAGCTTGTAGTGCGCGGCTATGTACTTCTTGATCGCCTGCAGCGACGACCCGCCGCGCTCCTTCAGACTCTTGATGGCGGCCGTCACCATCTCAGAGGTGCGCGGGTGCGCAGGCTTGGCGCGCGGCTTCTTCGCAGACGACGCAGACTTGGCCTTCTTCGTAGTGCCGGTGGCGGCGGGTGCCGCAGCAGTCTCGTTCGTAGCCGCCTGATCTGCCATTTCGACGACGCGCGTAACACACAGCGAGAGCGAGCGGGACGGCAGGCACGCAAGCACAGCACAGCAGCAGAGCAGAGAATCACAAGGCCCAGCCAGTGTCGCGGGCGGGCGCGGACGGCCGAGAGAGCGGCCGCCACTCTGCGCGCCGCCGCGCCGCGCCTCCCGCGCTTGCTACCGCCCAACGTCCGACAGCCTGTGCGGAGCAGCCCCAAACCTGCGCCACAACCGCCCGCGCCTTTCAAACCACCGAGGATGGGGCTACACACAGCCACACCACAGTCGCCAACCAGTCGCCACGGCAGCGCCGCAAACCACGGCCAAACTGCAGCTACCGCGCGCTACAGCCTGGGTCGGCCCGCCGAGAATCGCCGCCCCCGCCCAAATGCCGCCCCCACAGCCCCAGCCGACGACCCGCCACAATGGCCAAACCTTCGGCAAAACTCCCACACCGTCGCCGCGGCAGCCCGGCCAGCGCGGCCGGCGCCACAGCCACACAAGCCGAGGCGTGCGGCGATGACGGCCGTGCAAACGCGCCTCCGCCGCCCCATCGCCTTCCGTCGCCCTCCCGCCGTTTCCCGATCGGCCCGCAGCCGTCGGGCCACATCGCGCGCCGTCCTCCTCCTCTCGCCCGCCAACATTCACAGCCGTTTCTCAACAATTGCCCGCCGCAAACGGACGCCGCCTGCGCAACAGGCGCCGCCGCCCCTCGCCGCTTCCGACCCAACCCCTCGACCGAGGCAAACCGCAATCCGAATCTACAGACCAACCCAATCTGCCGTCAAGCACACACGACAGCCGACCTTACACGTTACGCGTTACACATTACGTTTACACGTCTACGTTAGGTTAGGTTAGGTGGACGTGGGTTAGGTTAAGGGGACTTGGGTTAGGTTAAGCGTCAAACTTAGGTTAAGCATTCAAACACGTCAGGCGTCAGAGGTTAGGTTAGGTTAGGTTACACGTTAGGTTAAGGGGTCGGTGCTAGGTTAAGAAGCGTCAAACGTAGGTTAGAAAAAGCGTTCAAACGTGAGGCGTGAGCCGGACAGCTTACCTTACGTAGACGTTAGGGGCTCACAGGCTGAGCTCACCTCGCCACACCACAGGTTAGGTTCGGTTCGGTTCGGTTCGCTCGGCTCAGCGTAAAGCGCCGAGGTCAGGGTTACGTTCGTTCACCTTCGGGCGCCACACTTTCGGTTGAAAGGTCGCGACGGGACGGACGTCGGCAGGCACGCCGCAAACGAACAAAAAAAAACGTACAGACGACGTCGGAAACCGCCGACAGACGGGGGAGCAGCACGACCACGACCAGACACCGAGCGCGAACGAGACACACGCGAACCACCCCCACCGGCCAAAGGGCACCACACAACAACCCAGAGCACCACGTGTCGACACCAGAGCAACCCGCCGCTCACGCGACATGGCTGGCACCGAAGGGCAACCGCCCGCAACTGCGCTTTCCGCGCCGGCCCGGATGCACGTCGTGCTACAACAACACCACTACCGTACACAGCCGCTGTTCACAACATCACTATCAATGGCGCGCCCGCGGCTCGCCGCCGTCGCAGTCGCAGCCCCAACGCCAGCACTTTTGCACCACCATTCACACGCACCGCAACACAGCTCGCCGACACAGCCGAACAAAACAAACACCACACAACAACAGCAACAACGCCGCCGCCTCTACTTGTGCCGGCGACCCACCCCGCCGATGGCGCACCTTTCGCCAGCCGGCAATCGACACACACGCACCCACCCACCGGGGCCCAGTGCAAAAAACAAAAAAAAACACACAAAAACAAAAAAATCAAACGACACGGGAAGCGCACACCGCCACTTCGCGCGCACGCCACCAACCAGTCGTCGTCTCAAAATAACAAACACAAACACAATAAACTAACAACTAGGGCAACACAAAACAAAAACGCCTCGCACGAACCGCCCACAAAAAGGACAAGCACACGCACAGCCTCTGCTGACGACCACGACGCAGCGGCACGCTGCTCCTGTCCCGCGCCCCGCGCCCCACT
>NW_026047722.1:72500-77500 GCF_023864345.2 Schistocerca serialis cubense | reverse complement strand
AAATAGAACCGAGGTCCTATTCCATTATTCCATGCACACAGTATTCAGGCGGGCTTGCCTGCTTTAAGCACTCTAATTTGTTCAAAGTAAACGTGCCGGCCCACCGAGACACTCAATAAAGAGCACCCTGGTAGGATTTCAACGGGGTCCGCCTCGGGACGCACGAGCACGCACGAGGCGGTCGCACGCCTTCGGCTCGCCCCACCGGCAGGACGTCCCACGATACATGCCAGTTAAACACCGACGGGCGGTGAACCAACAGCGTGGGACACAAATCCAACTACGAGCTTTTTAACCGCAACAACTTTAATATACGCTATTGGAGCTGGAATTACCGCGGCTGCTGGCACCAGACTTGCCCTCCAATAGATACTCGTTAAAGGATTTAAAGTGTACTCATTCCGATTACGGGGCCTCGGATGAGTCCCGTATCGTTATTTTTCGTCACTACCTCCCCGTGCCGGGAGTGGGTAATTTGCGCGCCTGCTGCCTTCCTTGGATGTGGTAGCCGTTTCTCAGGCTCCCTCTCCGGAATCGAACCCTGATTCCCCGTTACCCGTTACAACCATGGTAGGCGCAGAACCTACCATCGACAGTTGATAAGGCAGACATTTGAAAGATGCGTCGCCGGTACGAGGACCGTGCGATCAGCCCAAAGTTATTCAGAGTCACCAAGGCAAACGGACCGGACGAGCCGACCGATTGGTTTTGATCTAATAAAAGCGTCCCTTCCATCTCTGGTCGGGACTCTGTTTGCATGTATTAGCTCTAGAATTACCACAGTTATCCAAGTAACGTGGGTACGATCTAAGGAACCATAACTGATTTAATGAGCCATTCGCGGTTTCACCTTAATGCGGCTTGTACTGAGACATGCATGGCTTAATCTTTGAGACAAGCATATGACTACTGGCAGGATCAACCAGGGAGCTGCGTCAACTAGAGCTGAGCAGCCGGCCGCCCGGGAGTGTGTCCCGGGGGCCCGCGCGAACACGCAAGCGTCCGCTCAATTATTCTGCAAACAGGAGGAGGCTGAGCTCCCCTGCACAACACACCTCGAAACCCTCTCAGGTCCCGGCGGCGCGCAGCGCCGTCCTAAGTACTTGGTCGGGTTCGAGAGAGGCGCAATCGCCCGGAGTTAGGCGAGTAGACGCTTTAGGTGCGACCACCCGTGCTCCCAACTGAGCTTGCCGCTGCCGACAGAGGCCCGGGAGCGTGCTGTCGTGGCATTGCCGGCGGGAGACAACACGCGCCACCTACGGTGACCGGCAGCTCCAACGCCAGCGCCACAGAAGGACAAAAGCCCCACTTGGGTGCCGAAGCGAACTCTCCCAGCACAGCGCACGCGCCAACACGTCCGCACAGCTGCGATACAAACCACCTGCGAGAACCGCTGGGGCGACCGAGCAGCAGACGGCGTCGCGGCGCCGAGCGCCGGGCGGCGGCGCATCCTCAGCGCACACAGTCCTCAATCGGACCAGCACACTGCAGATGGCCACCGCGCTTCGCACCGGGCCCGCGAGGACCTACTTTGGCCGCAAGGCGCCGCGAGCAGGGGGCGCCGGCGCGCAGCTGCGCCGCCTGCCGCGTCCGTCGGCCGGCGCGCCTGCCACTGGCCGCCCCCACCAGCCGGCTGTAGCGCGTGCGCCCACGCACCGCGCTGCCAGCACGCCGGGCGGCCCCCCCTCACCGGCCGGGGACGGTCCCACCCAGCCACCGCCGCGTATCGCCTCACACCCAGATCCCCTTTCGCGTTCGTGGGCATGGTGGGTCCCCTTTCACGTTCGTGGGCATGGTGGGTATCCCTGAAACAACCGGTTAATAGCTCGACCGATCGTCGCCAACACTGATTCACCTCTAGCGAGAACAACCGCACCACAACGGGTTACCTGTTGTTCATTTGCGTAACGTCACCAGCAAACGTAGACGTCCATCGCCATTTGCAACGAGTATTGCATGCCTGTGTCAGGTGTCACAACACACTACGTCTGCCCACATAGACGCAACAACATGTGCACGCCTCGAGAACACGTGGAAGGTAGCCCCCGTACGTATGCGGTGTCCATTGCGCGAACGACTGTCAGCCGGCCTCTGCAGGATGTCGCAGATGTGGAACGCGGTGCAACATGCTATCACGGTGTGTGAGAAGAGACGACTACGTCCGAATACACGCTCCACTACATCAACAGACTGCTCATGCTGATCGCCATCCAGGGCGTCCGTTCCTCCCACACGTCTGAATGGCGTACCACACTGCAATCCAGCTCTTATAGGGAGACGACACGTAGCTGCGTGCACAATATTTGGACTGTATGGTCTGCCGTTGCTAGGCGCAGTCGTCGTACGGTCACACATGTGCCACGATGTATCATTCAGTACATACGGACCAATGTGCAGTACAGTTTGTGGGTTTTGCGTACATCGGCGGACAGGTGACAGGCCGTACCACAACGTAGGCTGAGTACGTCGGCATGCGAAGGGCATTGAACATGCAAACTTCTCAACGACCAGCTTGCGAAGGCAGGGGGGAAGGGGGGGGGGCATGTACGTCCTGCTGCTATCCACATTACAGTGTATAGCAGGAGCATGTGGAAAGTCAGCAACACCTGCAAGGTGTTTAACATGACGCGATACACAGGGGACCGGGCAGTGCGAATAGCGAACTATATTGCGAGGGTTGCGGTTAGGCAACACTACACTAATTTAACGAGTTGCATAACAATTACAGAGCAGGTTCAGCGACAACGTGCGTCAGGTTAAGGCGCAATATAGGTTAGGTTGAGGCACAATATAGGTTAGGTTAAGGCACAACATGGGTTACGTTAAGGCACAAATTGGGTTACGTTAAGGCACAACATGGGTTACGTTAAGGCACAACATGGGTTACGTTAAGGCACAAATTAGGTTACGTTAAGGCACAAATTAGGTTACGTTAAGGCACAAATTAGGTTACGTTAAGGCACAAATTAGGTTACGTTAAGGCACAAATTAGGTTACGTTAAGGCACAAATTAGGTTACGTTAAGGCACAAATTAGGTTACGTTAAGGCACAAATTAGGTTACGTTAAGGCACAAATTAGGTTACGTTAAGGCACAAATTAGGTTACGTTAAGGCACAAATTAGGTTACGTTAAGGCACAAATTAGGTTACGTTAAGGCACAAATTAGGTTACGTTAAGGCACAAATTAGGTTACGTTAAGGCACAAATTAGGTTACGTTAAGGCACAAATTAGGTTACGTTAAGGCACAAATTAGGTTACGTTAAGGCACAAATTAGGTTACGTTAAGGCACAAATTAGGTTACGTTAAGGCACAAATTAGGTTACGTTAAGGCACAAATTAGGTTACGTTAAGGCACAAATTAGGTTACGTTAAGGCACAAATTAGGTTACGTTAAGGCACAAATTAGGTTACGTTAAGGCACAAATTAGGTTACGTTAAGGTACAATATGGGTTAGGTTAAGGTACAATATGGGTTAGGTTAAGGTACAATATGGGTTAGGTTAAGGTACAATATGGGTTAGGTTAAGGTACAATATGGGTTAGGTTAAGGCACAACGTAGGTTAGGTTAAGGCACAACATAGGTTAGGTTAAGGCACAACATAGGTTAGGTTAAGGCACAACATAGGTTAGGTTAAGGCACAACATAGGTTAGGTTAAGGCACAACATAGGTTAGGTTAAGGCACAACATAGGTTAGGTTAAGGCACAACATAGGTTAGGTTAAGGCACAACATAGGTTAGGTTAAGGCACAACGTAGGTTAGGTTAAGGCACAACGTAGGTTAGGTTAAGGCACAACGTAGGTTAGGTTAAGGCACAACGTAGGTTAGGTTAAGGCACAACGTAGGTTAGGTTAAGGCACAACGTAGGTTAGGTTAAGGCACAACGTAGGTTAGGTTAAGGCACAACGTAGGTTAGGTTAAGGCACAACGTAGGTTAGGTTAAGGCACAACGTAGGTTAGGTTAAGGCACAACGTAGGTTAGGTTAAGGCACAACGTAGGTTAGGTTAAGGCACAACGTAGGTTAGGTTAAGGCACAACGTAGGTTAGGTTAAGGCACAACGTAGGTTAGGTTAAGGCACAACGTAGGTTAGGTTAAGGCACAACGTAGGTTAGGTTAAGGCACAACGTAGGTTAGGTTAAGGCACAACGTAGGTTAGGTTAAGGCACAACGTAGGTTAGGTTAAGGCACAACGTAGGTTAGGTTAAGGCACAACGTAGGTTAGGTTAAGGCACAACGTAGGTTAGGTTAAGGCACAACGTAGGTTAGGTTAAGGCACAACGTAGGTTAGGTTAAGGCACAACGTAGGTTAGGTTAAGGCACAACGTAGGTTAGGTTAAGGCACAACGTAGGTTAGGTTAAGGCACAACGTAGGTTAGGTTAAGGCACAACGTAGGTTAGGTTAAGGCACAACGTAGGTTAGGTTAAGGCACAACGTAGGTTAGGTTAAGGCACAACGTAGGTTAGGTTAAGGCACAACATAGGTTAGGTTAAGGCACAACATAGGTTAGGTTAAGGCACAACATAGGTTAGGTTAAGGCACAACATAGGTTAGGTTAAGGCACAACATAGGTTAGGTTAAGGCACAACATAGGTTAGGTTAAGGCACAACATAGGTTAGGTTAAGGCACAACATAGGTTAGGTTAAGGCACAACATAGGTTAGGTTAAGGCACAACGTAGGTTAGGTTAAGGCACAACGTAGGTTAGGTTAAGGCACAACGTAGGTTAGGTTAAGGCACAACGTAGGTTAGGTTAAGGTACAACGTAGGTTAGGTTAAGGTACAACGTAGGTTAGGTTAAGGTACAACGTAGGTTAGGTTAAGGTACAACGTAGGTTAGGTTAAGGTACAACGTAGGTTAGGTTAAGGTACAACGTAGGTTAGGTTAAGGTACAACGTAGGTTAGGTTAAGGTACAACGTAGGTTAGGTTAAGGTACAACGTAGGTTAGGTGAAGGCGCAATGTAGGTTAGGTTAAGGTACGATATACCTTAGG
>NW_026047722.1:60000-67500 GCF_023864345.2 Schistocerca serialis cubense | reverse complement strand
TACCAAAAGTGGCCCACTTGGCACTCCGATCCGAGTCGTTTGCTCGCGGCTTCAGCATATCAAGCAAGCCGGAGATCTCACCCATTTAAAGTTTGAGAATAGGTTGAGGTCGTTTCGGCCCCAAGGCCTCTAATCATTCGCTTTACCGGATGAGACTCGTACGAGCACCAGCTATCCTGAGGGAAACTTCGGAGGGAACCAGCTACTAGATGGTTCGATTAGTCTTTCGCCCCTATACCCAGCTCCGACGATCGATTTGCACGTCAGAATCGCTACGGACCTCCATCAGGGTTTCCCCTGACTTCGTCCTGGCCAGGCATAGTTCACCATCTTTCGGGTCCCAACGTGTACGCTCTAGGTGCGCCTCACCTCGCAATGAGGACGAGACGCCCCGGGAGTGCGGAGGCCGCCGCCCCGTGAAGGGCGGGGAAGCCCCATCCTCCCTCGGCCCGCGCAAGGCGAGACCTTCACTTTCATTACGCCTTTAGGTTTCGTACAGCCCAATGACTCGCGCACATGTTAGACTCCTTGGTCCGTGTTTCAAGACGGGTCGTGAAATTGTCCAAAGCTGAAGCGCCGCTGACGGGAGCGATTATTCCGCCCGAGAGCATCCCGAGCCAACAGCGGCGCGGGTCCGGGGCCGGGCCAGGTAGGTCCGTCATCCGGGAAGAACCGCGCGCGCTTGCCGGGAGCCCGAGCGCCCAAAGGGGCGAATCGACTCCTCCAGATATACCGCCGGGCAGCCAGCCAGGACACCGGGGCTCTGCCCAACAGACGCGAACCGAGGCCCGCGGAAGGACAGGCTGCGCACCCGGGCCGTAGGCCGGCACCCAGCGGGTCGCGACGTCCTACTAGGGGAGAAGTGCGGCCCACCGCACACCGGAACGGCCCCGCCCCGCGGCGAGTGGAAAGGCAACCGGACACGACCCCGCCGCGAATTGCTCCGCGCGGGCGGCCGGCCCCATCTGCCGAGGGCGGAGGCCAGTGGCCGGATGGGCGTGAATCTCACCCGTTCGACCTTTCGGACTTCTCACGTTTACCCCAGAACGGTTTCACGTACTTTTGAACTCTCTCTTCAAAGTTCTTTTCAACTTTCCCTCACGGTACTTGTTCGCTATCGGTCTCGTGGTCATATTTAGTCTCAGATGGAGTTTACCACCCACTTGGAGCTGCACTCTCAAGCAACCCGACTCGAAGGAGAGGTCCCGCCGACGCTCGCACCGGCCGCTACGGGCCTGGCACCCTCTACGGGCCGTGGCCTCATTCAAGTTGGACTTGGGCTCGGCGCGAGGCGTCGGGGTAGTGGACCCTCCCAAACACCACATGCCACGACAGGCGGCAGCCTGCGGGGTTCGGTGCTGGACTCTTCCCTGTTCGCTCGCCGCTACTGGGGGAATCCTTGTTAGTTTCTTTTCCTCCGCTTAGTAATATGCTTAAATTCAGCGGGTAGTCTCGCCTGCTCTGAGGTCGTTGTACGAGGTGTCGCACGCCACACCGCCAGCCGGCTGTGCACGCTACCGAGTAAGTACCGGTATGCGAACCGCCAGGCGACGGGCGCGCATCGCACGTTTAAGGAGACGCGGCCGGCCCCACAGGCGGCCACGACACTCCCAGGTCTGCGAAGCGGGGCAAACGCCGCGCGCTTCAGTATACGTAGCCGACCCTCAGCCAGACGTGGCCCGGGAACGGAATCCATGGACCGCAATGTGCGTTCGAAACGTCGATGTTCATGTGTCCTGCAGTTCACATGTCGACGCGCAATTTGCTGCGTTCTTCATCGACCCACGAGCCGAGTGATCCACCGTCCTGGGTGATCTTTTCATAGTTTCCACCATCTCTTTCGAGACAGTTGCATAGGCGGGACTGAGGCGTGTGGCGGCCCTGTTCCAGCGTTCAGTGTCCAACGGCCTCACGGCCGATGGGCGTCGTACGGCTCCACACCGGAGCGGACAGGCAGTCGGGCGAAAGTCATTCAAAACCGGCGCCAGGCGCCAGGTGCCGCAGGCCAGCCGCTCCAGCGCTTCAGCGCTCGTACCACACAACATTGCCGTTAGTTTTGAGACGAACGCGTGGTTCCGCACGCGGCGCACGGCTACTGCGAGCCGTACAGGTAGCTGCGTGTTGCGCGACACGACACGCACATCGAAAGACATGCAGTCTAGTCGGTAATGATCCTTCCGCAGGTTCACCTACGGAAACCTTGTTACGACTTTTACTTCCTCTAAATGATCAAGTTTGGTCATCTTTCCGGTAGCATCGGCAACGACAGAGTCAATGCCGCGTACCAGTCCGAAGACCTCACTAAATCATTCAATCGGTAGTAGCGACGGGCGGTGTGTACAAAGGGCAGGGACGTAATCAACGCGAGCTTATGACTCGCGCTTACTGGGAATTCCTCGTTCATGGGGAACAATTGCAAGCCCCAATCCCTAGCACGAAGGAGGTTCAGCGGGTTACCCCGACCTTTCGGCCTAGGAAGACACGCTGATTCCTTCAGTGTAGCGCGCGTGCGGCCCAGAACATCTAAGGGCATCACAGACCTGTTATTGCTCAATCTCGTGCGGCTAGAAGCCGCCTGTCCCTCTAAGAAGAAAAGTAATCGCTGACAGCACGAAGGATGTCACGCGACTAGTTAGCAGGCTAGAGTCTCGTTCGTTATCGGAATTAACCAGACAAATCGCTCCACCAACTAAGAACGGCCATGCACCACCACCCACCGAATCAAGAAAGAGCTATCAATCTGTCAATCCTTCCGGTGTCCGGGCCTGGTGAGGTTTCCCGTGTTGAGTCAAATTAAGCCGCAGGCTCCACTCCTGGTGGTGCCCTTCCGTCAATTCCTTTAAGTTTCAGCTTTGCAACCATACTTCCCCCGGAACCCAAAAGCTTTGGTTTCCCGGAGGCTGCCCGCCGAGTCATCGGAGGAACTGCGGCGGATCGCTGGCTGGCATCGTTTATGGTTAGAACTAGGGCGGTATCTGATCGCCTTCGAACCTCTAACTTTCGTTCTTGATTAATGAAAACATACTTGGCAAATGCTTTCGCTTCTGTTCGTCTTGCGACGATCCAAGAATTTCACCTCTAACGTCGCAATACGAATGCCCCCGCCTGTCCCTATTAATCATTACCTCGGGTTCCGAAAACCAACAAAATAGAACCGAGGTCCTATTCCATTATTCCATGCACACAGTATTCAGGCGGGCTTGCCTGCTTTAAGCACTCTAATTTGTTCAAAGTAAACGTGCCGGCCCACCGAGACACTCAATAAAGAGCACCCTGGTAGGATTTCAACGGGGTCCGCCTCGGGACGCACGAGCACGCACGAGGCGGTCGCACGCCTTCGGCTCGCCCCACCGGCAGGACGTCCCACGATACATGCCAGTTAAACACCGACGGGCGGTGAACCAACAGCGTGGGACACAAATCCAACTACGAGCTTTTTAACCGCAACAACTTTAATATACGCTATTGGAGCTGGAATTACCGCGGCTGCTGGCACCAGACTTGCCCTCCAATAGATACTCGTTAAAGGATTTAAAGTGTACTCATTCCGATTACGGGGCCTCGGATGAGTCCCGTATCGTTATTTTTCGTCACTACCTCCCCGTGCCGGGAGTGGGTAATTTGCGCGCCTGCTGCCTTCCTTGGATGTGGTAGCCGTTTCTCAGGCTCCCTCTCCGGAATCGAACCCTGATTCCCCGTTACCCGTTACAACCATGGTAGGCGCAGAACCTACCATCGACAGTTGATAAGGCAGACATTTGAAAGATGCGTCGCCGGTACGAGGACCGTGCGATCAGCCCAAAGTTATTCAGAGTCACCAAGGCAAACGGACCGGACGAGCCGACCGATTGGTTTTGATCTAATAAAAGCGTCCCTTCCATCTCTGGTCGGGACTCTGTTTGCATGTATTAGCTCTAGAATTACCACAGTTATCCAAGTAACGTGGGTACGATCTAAGGAACCATAACTGATTTAATGAGCCATTCGCGGTTTCACCTTAATGCGGCTTGTACTGAGACATGCATGGCTTAATCTTTGAGACAAGCATATGACTACTGGCAGGATCAACCAGGGAGCTGCGTCAACTAGAGCTGAGCAGCCGGCCGCCCGGGAGTGTGTCCCGGGGGCCCGCGCGAACACGCAAGCGTCCGCTCAATTATTCTGCAAACAGGAGGAGGCTGAGCTCCCCTGCACAACACACCTCGAAACCCTCTCAGGTCCCGGCGGCGCGCAGCGCCGTCCTAAGTACTTGGTCGGGTTCGAGAGAGGCGCAATCGCCCGGAGTTAGGCGAGTAGACGCTTTAGGTGCGACCACCCGTGCTCCCAACTGAGCTTGCCGCTGCCGACAGAGGCCCGGGAGCGTGCTGTCGTGGCATTGCCGGCGGGAGACAACACGCGCCACCTACGGTGACCGGCAGCTCCAACGCCAGCGCCACAGAAGGACAAAAGCCCCACTTGGGTGCCGAAGCGAACTCTCCCAGCACAGCGCACGCGCCAACACGTCCGCACAGCTGCGATACAAACCACCTGCGAGAACCGCTGGGGCGACCGAGCAGCAGACGGCGTCGCGGCGCCGAGCGCCGGGCGGCGGCGCATCCTCAGCGCACACAGTCCTCAATCGGACCAGCACACTGCAGATGGCCACCGCGCTTCGCACCGGGCCCGCGAGGACCTACTTTGGCCGCAAGGCGCCGCGAGCAGGGGGCGCCGGCGCGCAGCTGCGCCGCCTGCCGCGTCCGTCGGCCGGCGCGCCTGCCACTGGCCGCCCCCACCAGCCGGCTGTAGCGCGTGCGCCCACGCACCGCGCTGCCAGCACGCCGGGCGGCCCCCCCTCACCGGCCGGGGACGGTCCCACCCAGCCACCGCCGCGTATCGCCTCACACCCAGATCCCCTTTCGCGTTCGTGGGCATGGTGGGTCCCCTTTCACGTTCGTGGGCATGGTGGGTATCCCTGAAACAACCGGTTAATAGCTCGACCGATCGTCGCCAACACTGATTCACCTCTAGCGAGAACAACCGCACCACAACGGGTTACCTGTTGTTCATTTGCGTAACGTCACCAGCAAACGTAGACGTCCATCGCCATTTGCAACGAGTATTGCATGCCTGTGTCAGGTGTCACAACACACTACGTCTGCCCACATAGACGCAACAACATGTGCACGCCTCGAGAACACGTGGAAGGTAGCCCCCGTACGTATGCGGTGTCCATTGCGCGAACGACTGTCAGCCGGCCTCTGCAGGATGTCGCAGATGTGGAACGCGGTGCAACATGCTATCACGGTGTGTGAGAAGAGACGACTACGTCCGAATACACGCTCCACTACATCAACAGACTGCTCATGCTGATCGCCATCCAGGGCGTCCGTTCCTCCCACACGTCTGAATGGCGTACCACACTGCAATCCAGCTCTTATAGGGAGACGACACGTAGCTGCGTGCACAATATTTGGACTGTATGGTCTGCCGTTGCTAGGCGCAGTCGTCGTACGGTCACACATGTGCCACGATGTATCATTCAGTACATACGGACCAATGTGCAGTACAGTTTGTGGGTTTTGCGTACATCGGCGGACAGGTGACAGGCCGTACCACAACGTAGGCTGAGTACGTCGGCATGCGAAGGGCATTGAACATGCAAACTTCTCAACGACCAGCTTGCGAAGGCAGGGGGGAAGGGGGGGGGGCATGTACGTCCTGCTGCTATCCACATTACAGTGTATAGCAGGAGCATGTGGAAAGTCAGCAACACCTGCAAGGTGTTTAACATGACGCGATACACAGGGGACCGGGCAGTGCGAATAGCGAACTATATTGCGAGGGTTGCGGTTAGGCAACACTACACTAATTTAACGAGTTGCATAACAATTACAGAGCAGGTTCAGCGACAACGTGCGTCAGGTTAAGGCGCAATATAGGTTAGGTTGAGGCACAATATAGGTTAGGTTAAGGCACAACATGGGTTACGTTAAGGCACAAATTGGGTTACGTTAAGGCACAACATGGGTTACGTTAAGGCACAACATGGGTTACGTTAAGGCACAAATTAGGTTACGTTAAGGCACAAATTAGGTTACGTTAAGGCACAAATTAGGTTACGTTAAGGCACAAATTAGGTTACGTTAAGGCACAAATTAGGTTACGTTAAGGCACAAATTAGGTTACGTTAAGGCACAAATTAGGTTACGTTAAGGCACAAATTAGGTTACGTTAAGGCACAAATTAGGTTACGTTAAGGCACAAATTAGGTTACGTTAAGGCACAAATTAGGTTACGTTAAGGCACAAATTAGGTTACGTTAAGGCACAAATTAGGTTACGTTAAGGCACAAATTAGGTTACGTTAAGGCACAAATTAGGTTACGTTAAGGCACAAATTAGGTTACGTTAAGGCACAAATTAGGTTACGTTAAGGCACAAATTAGGTTACGTTAAGGCACAAATTAGGTTACGTTAAGGCACAAATTAGGTTACGTTAAGGCACAAATTAGGTTACGTTAAGGCACAAATTAGGTTACGTTAAGGCACAAATTAGGTTACGTTAAGGCACAAATTAGGTTACGTTAAGGCACAAATTAGGTTACGTTAAGGTACAATATGGGTTAGGTTAAGGTACAATATGGGTTAGGTTAAGGTACAATATGGGTTAGGTTAAGGTACAATATGGGTTAGGTTAAGGTACAATATGGGTTAGGTTAAGGCACAACGTAGGTTAGGTTAAGGCACAACATAGGTTAGGTTAAGGCACAACATAGGTTAGGTTAAGGCACAACATAGGTTAGGTTAAGGCACAACATAGGTTAGGTTAAGGCACAACATAGGTTAGGTTAAGGCACAACATAGGTTAGGTTAAGGCACAACATAGGTTAGGTTAAGGCACAACGTAGGTTAGGTTAAGGCACAACGTAGGTTAGGTTAAGGCACAACGTAGGTTAGGTTAAGGCACAACGTAGGTTAGGTTAAGGCACAACGTAGGTTAGGTTAAGGCACAACGTAGGTTAGGTTAAGGCACAACGTAGGTTAGGTTAAGGCACAACGTAGGTTAGGTTAAGGCACAACGTAGGTTAGGTTAAGGCACAACGTAGGTTAGGTTAAGGCACAACGTAGGTTAGGTTAAGGCACAACGTAGGTTAGGTTAAGGCACAACGTAGGTTAGGTTAAGGCACAACGTAGGTTAGGTTAAGGCACAACGTAGGTTAGGTTAAGGCACAACGTAGGTTAGGTTAAGGCACAACGTAGGTTAGGTTAAGGCACAACGTAGGTTAGGTTAAGGCACAACGTAGGTTAGGTTAAGGCACAACGTAGGTTAGGTTAAGGCACAACGTAGGTTAGGTTAAGGCACAACGTAGGTTAGGTTAAGGCACAACGTAGGTTAGGTTAAGGCACAACGTAGGTTAGGTTAAGGCACAACGTAGGTTAGGTTAAGGCACAACGTAGGTTAGGTTAAGGCACAACGTAGGTTAGGTTAAGGCACAACGTAGGTTAGGTTAAGGCACAACGT
>NW_026047722.1:47500-50000 GCF_023864345.2 Schistocerca serialis cubense | reverse complement strand
ACAAAAGCCCCACTTGGGTGCCGAAGCGAACTCTCCCAGCACAGCGCACGCGCCAACACGTCCGCACAGCTGCGATACAAACCACCTGCGAGAACCGCTGGGGCGACCGAGCAGCAGACGGCGTCGCGGCGCCGAGCGCCGGGCGGCGGCGCATCCTCAGCGCACACAGTCCTCAATCGGACCAGCACACTGCAGATGGCCACCGCGCTTCGCACCGGGCCCGCGAGGACCTACTTTGGCCGCAAGGCGCCGCGAGCAGGGGGCGCCGGCGCGCAGCTGCGCCGCCTGCCGCGTCCGTCGGCCGGCGCGCCTGCCACTGGCCGCCCCCACCAGCCGGCTGTAGCGCGTGCGCCCACGCACCGCGCTGCCAGCACGCCGGGCGGCCCCCCCTCACCGGCCGGGGACGGTCCCACCCAGCCACCGCCGCGTATCGCCTCACACCCAGATCCCCTTTCGCGTTCGTGGGCATGGTGGGTCCCCTTTCACGTTCGTGGGCATGGTGGGTATCCCTGAAACAACCGGTTAATAGCTCGACCGATCGTCGCCAACACTGATTCACCTCTAGCGAGAACAACCGCACCACAACGGGTTACCTGTTGTTCATTTGCGTAACGTCACCAGCAAACGTAGACGTCCATCGCCATTTGCAACGAGTATTGCATGCCTGTGTCAGGTGTCACAACACACTACGTCTGCCCACATAGACGCAACAACATGTGCACGCCTCGAGAACACGTGGAAGGTAGCCCCCGTACGTATGCGGTGTCCATTGCGCGAACGACTGTCAGCCGGCCTCTGCAGGATGTCGCAGATGTGGAACGCGGTGCAACATGCTATCACGGTGTGTGAGAAGAGACGACTACGTCCGAATACACGCTCCACTACATCAACAGACTGCTCATGCTGATCGCCATCCAGGGCGTCCGTTCCTCCCACACGTCTGAATGGCGTACCACACTGCAATCCAGCTCTTATAGGGAGACGACACGTAGCTGCGTGCACAATATTTGGACTGTATGGTCTGCCGTTGCTAGGCGCAGTCGTCGTACGGTCACACATGTGCCACGATGTATCATTCAGTACATACGGACCAATGTGCAGTACAGTTTGTGGGTTTTGCGTACATCGGCGGACAGGTGACAGGCCGTACCACAACGTAGGCTGAGTACGTCGGCATGCGAAGGGCATTGAACATGCAAACTTCTCAACGACCAGCTTGCGAAGGCAGGGGGGAAGGGGGGGGGGCATGTACGTCCTGCTGCTATCCACATTACAGTGTATAGCAGGAGCATGTGGAAAGTCAGCAACACCTGCAAGGTGTTTAACATGACGCGATACACAGGGGACCGGGCAGTGCGAATAGCGAACTATATTGCGAGGGTTGCGGTTAGGCAACACTACACTAATTTAACGAGTTGCATAACAATTACAGAGCAGGTTCAGCGACAACGTGCGTCAGGTTAAGGCGCAATATAGGTTAGGTTGAGGCACAATATAGGTTAGGTTAAGGCACAACATGGGTTACGTTAAGGCACAAATTGGGTTACGTTAAGGCACAACATGGGTTACGTTAAGGCACAACATGGGTTACGTTAAGGCACAAATTAGGTTACGTTAAGGCACAAATTAGGTTACGTTAAGGCACAAATTAGGTTACGTTAAGGCACAAATTAGGTTACGTTAAGGCACAAATTAGGTTACGTTAAGGCACAAATTAGGTTACGTTAAGGCACAAATTAGGTTACGTTAAGGCACAAATTAGGTTACGTTAAGGCACAAATTAGGTTACGTAAGGCACAAATTAGGTTACGTTAAGGCACAAATTAGGTTACGTTAAGGCACAAATTAGGTTACGTTAAGGCACAAATTAGGTTACGTTAAGGCACAAATTAGGTTACGTTAAGGCACAAATTAGGTTACGTTAAGGCACAAATTAGGTTACGTTAAGGTACAATATGGGTTAGGTTAAGGTACAATATGGGTTAGGTTAAGGTACAATATGGGTTAGGTTAAGGTACAATATGGGTTAGGTTAAGGTACAATATGGGTTAGGTTAAGGCACAACGTAGGTTAGGTTAAGGCACAACGTAGGTTAGGTTAAGGCACAACATAGGTTAGGTTAAGGCACAACATAGGTTAGGTTAAGGCACAACATAGGTTAGGTTAAGGCACAACATAGGTTAGGTTAAGGCACAACATAGGTTAGGTTAAGGCACAACATAGGTTAGGTTAAGGCACAACATAGGTTAGGTTAAGGCACAACATAGGTTAGGTTAAGGCACAACATAGGTTAGGTTAAGGCACAACATAGGTTAGGTTAAGGCACAACATAGGTTAGGTTAAGGCACAACATAGGTTAGGTTAAGGCACAACGTAGGTTAGGTTAAGGCACAACGTAGGTTAGGTTAAGGCACAACGTAGGTTAGGTTAAGGCACAACGTAGGTTAGGTTAAGGCACAACGTAGGTTAGGTTAAGGCACAACGTAGGTTAGGTTAAGGC
>NW_026047722.1:37500-42500 GCF_023864345.2 Schistocerca serialis cubense | reverse complement strand
ACTATCTGGGCGTCGACCACACGGGCGATGCCGTCTTTGACCGCCACCACGTCAGGCTTGCGGATGCCCTCAGGTGTGCGGAGGTGGGGCTCCACAGAGACATTGAAGCCCCTCTGCGCGAGTCCACGGGCGACATAACGCACTACAGCGTCATGGCGCTTGACCCGGGACCCGTGCGTCCTAAAGCAAGCCTGAAGTACGTGGTTGGCGGTCTCCACGGCCTGGCACCCCGCGCGGCATCTGGTGTCCGCCTCCCGCCCACGACTGCGCCGTGCCTTCGTAGGGAAGGCGTTGATGCGGGCGCGGAGGGCGTCGATGTATTCACGCCCAGATAGCAGGCGACTGGTGTCGGCGACCCACTGATGTTGGCCACTGACGGCGGCAGAAGATGACAGCGCCGCACCGTCAATGGCGATGTGTAGGCGCGCCGCCCACATTTCCCCAACCTGCGTTGACGATTTGAGGAGGTGGCCCTCCCACATTAGGTGGCGCTCCAGCACCTCGATCTCACGCTGCACCTCCTCCATGCCTGCACCGTCGCAGGCTGGCCCTATCTTCTTCAGCGCCAGGAGACGGGACCGACGGAGGGTTGGACCCATCCATCGGCAAGATGGAATGCCGAGGCCCCCCTGGGCAACAGGAGCGTGGAAGTATCCCAGGGGGGTGTCCGCCGGAAGGCGGAACCATCTCCTGACGGCGGCCCGGATGGTGACGTCGGCCGACTTCAATGCACCCACCCGGGTGCGGCTGAGGGCCAGCCCGTGGTACAGGCCAGGGAGAAGTACGTTGGTGAGAGCGTGGAGGCGCTGTTGCGGCTTCAGCGGAGCTCGGGAGATGACGTCAAGCTGCTCCACCAGGTGGCGACGTGGGTTGAAGACACAGCGACCCGCCGTGGAAAATTGCAGCCCCAGGTACCGGAAGGTTTCACCCACACGCAGGGCAGGCAAGGTGGTGTTGCCTGCTGTGAAGGTGACATTGCTGTCCACCTTCACCTTCTTCTCGCGCCCTGACGCGACTAAGGCGAGGGTGAAACACTTCCGGGCGTTGATCTGCAGCCCCAGGTGGGCGAGGGCTGCGGTAGCTGCGTCGATGAGGGACTGCAAGCCCCTCGGGGTCGCTGCAAACAGCCAGACGTCATCTGCAAAGGCCGCAGCGTTGACTCTGCGACCGAGGATCCGAGCTCCGATGTGGGAGGGCAGTTGGCCTAAAACGTAGTCCACCGCAAAGTTGAACAGGAGGGGGGAGAGGGGATCGCCCTGGCGAACGCCCCGTGCTGGCTGCACAGACACGCCCACGCCGGCGCCGTCCGCTATCACTGTCGTGCTGCCCTCGTAGCACCGCTCGACATACTCGACAAAGCAATCCGGTAGGCCATGCGCCTTCAGCACGGGGCGAAGGGCAGCATGATCCACCGAATCGAATGCCTTCGATACGTCGATCGATGCCACAAAGACAGAGCGGCAGGAGCGGACTGCGTCGGTGAGAGCAGTGTCCAAGATGAAAGTATTTTCCAACATCCCATCCCGAGGGATGAATGCCCGCTGACGTTCGTCCACAGCACAAGCGCGCATCAGGCGTGACGCGAGAACCTTGTGAAAGGTCCGCGCCAACACCGAGCAGACCGTAATGGGGCGAAAGTCAGCGGGGGATGTTGGTGCAGCCGTTTTCGGGAGAAGGGACGTCCGCGCGCGAAGCAGGCGTTCCGGAAGGGCGCGGGCCAGAAGGAAGAGATTCATCACTTTCACCAGGACTTCATGCGGTAGGCGCCGCAACTCCGCCGGGGTAAGGCCGTCAGGCCCAGCTGCTGATCCCCTGGGCGGCAACGCGGCGGCGACCTCCTCATGTGTGACCGGCCCCCATAGGCACTCAAGAGCGACAGGCTCCGAGTGCGGGAGGAGGCGGTCACGGATGAAGCCCGCAGTGGAGACGGGCTTCTTAGTGAAGAGGTCCGCCCAGAAGTCCAGCAGACCAGGGATGGCAGGTGGCGGCTGGAGCAGGGTGCCATCCAAGAGGCCGCGCACGCAACGTGCACGCGACCGTCGGAAGGCATCCTGCGTTCTTGCGTATTCCCAGCGGCGCCGCTTGCGCTTCTGCGTCGGCGGCGCGGCAGGCGGCCGCTTCGATGGTTGGCGCGGCCGCTGTGTCCTGGTGATCGATCTCTCCCCTCTGGACCCGACCGACGCAAGGGCATCCGGGAGCATGCCCAGGATGACATCGGGCGGCGTGCCCCGCCCCAGACCTATGACTCGATCCAGGGCAGAGAAACGCTGGGCGGAAGCAGGTAGCCCCGCCAGATGCTCCCAGATGGCGGCGTCAGTCGGCCCCTCCGGCGGCGGCCCGGTGGTGTCGGCCGCGAAGTCCTCGGCTGCGTCGACGGGCGGCGCAGCGGCCTCGCCCGCGTCAGGCGGCGGGCTCGCTGCTCCCCGGCGGGACGCCGGCTCTTCCCCCCGACCGATCTCAAGCGCCTCCATGAACTGGCGGACAAGCTGCTTGTGGGCAGCTTGCCGCCGTCGGCACTTGATTGCCTCAAGCGTTCGGTCGGGGAACATCCTGATGAGCTCTTGATTAACAAAGAAGAACCGGGCGTCCCTCTCAAGGAACAATTCGGCCTCCGCCTTGGCGAGCGACAGGACTTCTTCCTCCGTCCACCTCGCGCGATGCCTCTCCGTCACGATCTCCGCGTTGGCGGCCGCAAGATGTTGGCGGCGGCGATGGACCCCGAGACCATTCTTGGTGGTGAAGCTGCGGTGGCACTCACTACAGGCGTATACAGCTGCAAAAGGTACAAGATTTTCGGCACGGCCGGTTGGCCGGCTAGGTGCTGGGGGAGTTGGGGTGGCACCTTCAGCGGAAGGGCCACCACTTATTCTTTGATTACTGCCCCCAACTAACAAAGGGATAGTGCGAGGGGGGGCTGGTAACCCCCCCAAGCCCCTGGTGCAGTCTTCCACTCTGCGAAAATCAGCGGGCCCACGAGAAGGGGAGAAGACCGCAGGAGAGGAGAGGCTAAGAGGGCTAGGCCCATGTATTGCGCATCACTCTCCCTGTAACTATAACCCAAGGAAGGTACCTCGCAGCAGCAGCACGACTACATCAAGACCGCACTTCGAAAAGCCAAGTCCGGATGCAGCCACACCGCCGCCACTTGGCCACCTTAAGAGAGTCATAGTTACTCCCGCCGTTTACCCGCGCTTGCTTGAATTTCTTCACGTTGACATTCAGAGCACTGGGCAGAAATCACATTGCGTCAACACCCGCTAGGGCCATCGCAATGCTTTGTTTTAATTAGACAGTCGGATTCCCCCAGTCCGTGCCAGTTCTGAGTTGATCGTTGAATGGCGGCCGAAGAGAATCCGCGCACCCGCGCGCCCCCGGAGGAGCACGCTAAGGCGGACGCGGCCTCGCAGCAAGGAAGATCCGTGGGAGGCCAAGGCACGGGACCGAGCTCGGATCCTGCACGCAGGTTGAAGCATCGGGGCGCGAACGCCGCGCAGGCGCGCGCATCCTGCACCGCCGGCCAGCACGAGGCCGACCAACGGCGAGAGCAGACCACGCCCGCGCTAAACGCCCGCACTTACCGGCACCCCTACGGCACTCACCTCGCCCAGGCCCGGCACGTTAGCGCTGACCCACTTCCCGACCAAGCCCGACACGCCCCGATCCTCAGAGCCAATCCTTATCCCGAAGTTACGGATCCAATTTGCCGACTTCCCTTACCTACATTATTCTATCGACTAGAGGCTCTTCACCTTGGAGACCTGCTGCGGATATGGGTACGAACCGGCGCGACACCTCCACGTGGCCCTCTCCCGGATTTTCAAGGTCCGAGGGGAAGATCGGGACACCGCCGCAACTGCGGTGCTCTTCGCGTTCCAAACCCTATCTCCCTGCTAGAGGATTCCAGGGAACTCGAACGCTCATGCAGAAAAGAAAACTCTTCCCCGATCTCCCGACGGCGTCTCCGGGTCCTTTTGGGTTACCCCGACGAGCATCTCTAAAAGAGGGGCCCGACTTGTATCGGTTCCGCTGCCGGGTTCCGGAATAGGAACCGGATTCCCTTTCGCCCAACAGGGGCCAGCACAAAGCGCATCATGCTATGACGGCCCCCATCAACATCGGATTTCTCCTAGGGCTTAGGATCGACTGACTCGTGTGCAACGGCTGTTCACACGAAACCCTTCTCCGCGTCAGCCCTCCAGGGCCTCGCTGGAGTATTTGCTACTACCACCAAGATCTGCACCGACGGCGGCTCCAGGCAGGCTCACGCCCAGACCCTTCTGCGCCCACCGCCGCGACCCTCCTACTCGTCAGGGCTTCGCGGCCGGCCGCAAGGACCGGCCATGACTGCCAGACTGACGGCCGAGTATAGGCACGACGCTTCAGCGCCATCCATTTTCAGGGCTAGTTGCTTCGGCAGGTGAGTTGTTACACACTCCTTAGCGGATTCCGACTTCCATGGCCACCGTCCTGCTGTCTTAAGCAACCAACGCCTTTCATGGTTTCCCATGAGCGTCGATTCGGGCGCCTTAACTCGGCGTTTGGTTCATCCCACAGCGCCAGTTCTGCTTACCAAAAGTGGCCCACTTGGCACTCCGATCCGAGTCGTTTGCTCGCGGCTTCAGCATATCAAGCAAGCCGGAGATCTCACCCATTTAAAGTTTGAGAATAGGTTGAGGTCGTTTCGGCCCCAAGGCCTCTAATCATTCGCTTTACCGGATGAGACTCGTACGAGCACCAGCTATCCTGAGGGAAACTTCGGAGGGAACCAGCTACTAGATGGTTCGATTAGTCTTTCGCCCCTATACCCAGCTCCGACGATCGATTTGCACGTCAGAATCGCTACGGACCTCCATCAGGGTTTCCCCTGACTTCGTCCTGGCCAGGCATAGTTCACCATCTTTCGGGTCCCAACGTGTACGCTCTAGGTGCGCCTCACCTCGCAATGAGGACGAGACGCCCCGGGAGTGCGGAGGCCGCCGCCCCGTGAAGGGCGGGGAAGC
>NW_026047722.1:30000-35000 GCF_023864345.2 Schistocerca serialis cubense | reverse complement strand
TCGCTGGCTGGCATCGTTTATGGTTAGAACTAGGGCGGTATCTGATCGCCTTCGAACCTCTAACTTTCGTTCTTGATTAATGAAAACATACTTGGCAAATGCTTTCGCTTCTGTTCGT
Organism: Schistocerca serialis cubense; assembly: GCF_023864345.2. Lineage (NCBI taxonomy): Eukaryota > Metazoa > Arthropoda > Insecta > Orthoptera > Acrididae > Schistocerca > Schistocerca serialis. The sequence goes on along the minus strand of NW_026047722.1, from coordinate 34,882 downwards.
CTTGCGACGATCCAAGAATTTCACCTCTAACGTCGCAATACGAATGCCCCCGCCTGTCCCTATTAATCATTACCTCGGGTTCCGAAAACCAACAAAATAGAACCGAGGTCCTATTCCATTATTCCATGCACACAGTATTCAGGCGGGCTTGCCTGCTTTAAGCACTCTAATTTGTTCAAAGTAAACGTGCCGGCCCACCGAGACACTCAATAAAGAGCACCCTGGTAGGATTTCAACGGGGTCCGCCTCGGGACGCACGAGCACGCACGAGGCGGTCGCACGCCTTCGGCTCGCCCCACCGGCAGGACGTCCCACGATACATGCCAGTTAAACACCGACGGGCGGTGAACCAACAGCGTGGGACACAAATCCAACTACGAGCTTTTTAACCGCAACAACTTTAATATACGCTATTGGAGCTGGAATTACCGCGGCTGCTGGCACCAGACTTGCCCTCCAATAGATACTCGTTAAAGGATTTAAAGTGTACTCATTCCGATTACGGGGCCTCGGATGAGTCCCGTATCGTTATTTTTCGTCACTACCTCCCCGTGCCGGGAGTGGGTAATTTGCGCGCCTGCTGCCTTCCTTGGATGTGGTAGCCGTTTCTCAGGCTCCCTCTCCGGAATCGAACCCTGATTCCCCGTTACCCGTTACAACCATGGTAGGCGCAGAACCTACCATCGACAGTTGATAAGGCAGACATTTGAAAGATGCGTCGCCGGTACGAGGACCGTGCGATCAGCCCAAAGTTATTCAGAGTCACCAAGGCAAACGGACCGGACGAGCCGACCGATTGGTTTTGATCTAATAAAAGCGTCCCTTCCATCTCTGGTCGGGACTCTGTTTGCATGTATTAGCTCTAGAATTACCACAGTTATCCAAGTAACGTGGGTACGATCTAAGGAACCATAACTGATTTAATGAGCCATTCGCGGTTTCACCTTAATGCGGCTTGTACTGAGACATGCATGGCTTAATCTTTGAGACAAGCATATGACTACTGGCAGGATCAACCAGGGAGCTGCGTCAACTAGAGCTGAGCAGCCGGCCGCCCGGGAGTGTGTCCCGGGGGCCCGCGCGAACACGCAAGCGTCCGCTCAATTATTCTGCAAACAGGAGGAGGCTGAGCTCCCCTGCACAACACACCTCGAAACCCTCTCAGGTCCCGGCGGCGCGCAGCGCCGTCCTAAGTACTTGGTCGGGTTCGAGAGAGGCGCAATCGCCCGGAGTTAGGCGAGTAGACGCTTTAGGTGCGACCACCCGTGCTCCCAACTGAGCTTGCCGCTGCCGACAGAGGCCCGGGAGCGTGCTGTCGTGGCATTGCCGGCGGGAGACAACACGCGCCACCTACGGTGACCGGCAGCTCCAACGCCAGCGCCACAGAAGGACAAAAGCCCCACTTGGGTGCCGAAGCGAACTCTCCCAGCACAGCGCACGCGCCAACACGTCCGCACAGCTGCGATACAAACCACCTGCGAGAACCGCTGGGGCGACCGAGCAGCAGACGGCGTCGCGGCGCCGAGCGCCGGGCGGCGGCGCATCCTCAGCGCACACAGTCCTCAATCGGACCAGCACACTGCAGATGGCCACCGCGCTTCGCACCGAGCCCGCGAGGACCTACTTTGGCCGCAAGGCGCCGCGAGCAGGGGGCGCCGGCGCGCAGCTGCGCCGCCTGCCGCGTCCGTCGGCCGGCGCGCCTGCCACTGGCCGCCCCCACCAGCCGGCTGTAGCGCGTGCGCCCACGCACCGCGCTGCCAGCACGCCGGGCGGCCCCCCCTCACCGGCCGGGGACGGTCCCACCCAGCCACCGCCGCGTATCGCCTCACACCCAGATCCCCTTTCGCGTTCGTGGGCATGGTGGGTCCCCTTTCACGTTCGTGGGCATGGTGGGTATCCCTGAAACAACCGGTTAATAGCTCGACCGATCGTCGCCAACACTGATTCACCTCTAGCGAGAACAACCGCACCACAACGGGTTACCTGTTGTTCATTTGCGTAACGTCACCAGCAAACGTAGACGTCCATCGCCATTTGCAACGAGTATTGCATGCCTGTGTCAGGTGTCACAACACACTACGTCTGCCCACATAGACGCAACAACATGTGCACGCCTCGAGAACACGTGGAAGGTAGCCCCCGTACGTATGCGGTGTCCATTGCGCGAACGACTGTCAGCCGGCCTCTGCAGGATGTCGCAGATGTGGAACGCGGTGCAACATGCTATCACGGTGTGTGAGAAGAGACGACTACGTCCGAATACACGCTCCACTACATCAACAGACTGCTCATGCTGATCGCCATCCAGGGCGTCCGTTCCTCCCACACGTCTGAATGGCGTACCACACTGCAATCCAGCTCTTATAGGGAGACGACACGTAGCTGCGTGCACAATATTTGGACTGTATGGTCTGCCGTTGCTAGGCGCAGTCGTCGTACGGTCACACATGTGCCACGATGTATCATTCAGTACATACGGACCAATGTGCAGTACAGTTTGTGGGTTTTGCGTACATCGGCGGACAGGTGACAGGCCGTACCACAACGTAGGCTGAGTACGTCGGCATGCGAAGGGCATTGAACATGCAAACTTCTCAACGACCAGCTTGCGAAGGCAGGGGGGAAGGGGGGGGGGCATGTACGTCCTGCTGCTATCCACATTACAGTGTATAGCAGGAGCATGTGGAAAGTCAGCAACACCTGCAAGGTGTTTAACATGACGCGATACACAGGGGACCGGGCAGTGCGAATAGCGAACTATATTGCGAGGGTTGCGGTTAGGCAACACTACACTAATTTAACGAGTTGCATAACAATTACAGAGCAGGTTCAGCGACAACGTGCGTCAGGTTAAGGCGCAATATAGGTTAGGTTGAGGCACAATATAGGTTAGGTTAAGGCACAACATGGGTTACGTTAAGGCACAAATTGGGTTACGTTAAGGCACAACATGGGTTACGTTAAGGCACAACATGGGTTACGTTAAGGCACAAATTAGGTTACGTTAAGGCACAAATTAGGTTACGTTAAGGCACAAATTAGGTTACGTTAAGGCACAAATTAGGTTACGTTAAGGCACAAATTAGGTTACGTTAAGGCACAAATTAGGTTACGTTAAGGCACAAATTAGGTTACGTTAAGGCACAAATTAGGTTACGTTAAGGCACAAATTAGGTTACGTTAAGGCACAAATTAGGTTACGTTAAGGCACAAATTAGGTTACGTTAAGGCACAAATTAGGTTACGTTAAGGCACAAATTAGGTTACGTTAAGGCACAAATTAGGTTACGTTAAGGCACAAATTAGGTTACGTTAAGGCACAAATTAGGTTACGTTAAGGCACAAATTAGGTTACGTTAAGGTACAATATGGGTTAGGTTAAGGTACAATATGGGTTAGGTTAAGGTACAATATGGGTTAGGTTAAGGTACAATATGGGTTAGGTTAAGGTACAATATGGGTTAGGTTAAGGCACAACGTAGGTTAGGTTAAGGCACAACGTAGGTTAGGTTAAGGCACAACATAGGTTAGGTTAAGGCACAACATAGGTTAGGTTAAGGCACAACATAGGTTAGGTTAAGGCACAACATAGGTTAGGTTAAGGCACAACATAGGTTAGGTTAAGGCACAACATAGGTTAGGTTAAGGCACAACATAGGTTAGGTTAAGGCACAACATAGGTTAGGTTAAGGCACAACATAGGTTAGGTTAAGGCACAACATAGGTTAGGTTAAGGCACAACATAGGTTAGGTTAAGGCACAACGTAGGTTAGGTTAAGGCACAACGTAGGTTAGGTTAAGGCACAACGTAGGTTAGGTTAAGGCACAACGTAGGTTAGGTTAAGGCACAACGTAGGTTAGGTTAAGGCACAACGTAGGTTAGGTTAAGGCACAACGTAGGTTAGGTTAAGGCACAACGTAGGTTAGGTTAAGGCACAACGTAGGTTAGGTTAAGGCACAACGTAGGTTAGGTTAAGGCACAACATAGGTTAGGTTAAGGCACAACATAGGTTAGGTTAAGGCACAACATAGGTTAGGTTAAGGCACAACATAGGTTAGGTTAAGGCACAACATAGGTTAGGTTAAGGCACAACATAGGTTAGGTTAAGGCACAACATAGGTTAGGTTAAGGCACAACATAGGTTAGGTTAAGGCACAACATAGGTTAGGTTAAGGCACAACATAGGTTAGGTTAAGGCACAACATAGGTTAGGTTAAGGCACAACATAGGTTAGGTTAAGGCACAACATAGGTTAGGTTAAGGCACAACGTAGGTTAGGTTAAGGCACAACGTAGGTTAGGTTAAGGCACAACGTAGGTTAGGTTAAGGCACAACGTAGGTTAGGTTAAGGCACAACGTAGGTTAGGTTAAGGCACAACGTAGGTTAGGTTAAGGCACAACGTAGGTTAGGTTAAGGCACAACGTAGGTTAGGTTAAGGCACAACGTAGGTTAGGTTAAGGTACAACGTAGGTTAGGTTAAGGTACAACGTAGGTTAGGTTAAGGTACAACGTAGGTTAGGTTAAGGTACAACGTAGGTTAGGTTAAGGTACAACGTAGGTTAGGTTAAGGTACAACGTAGGTTAGGTTAAGGTACAACGTAGGTTAGGTTAAGGTACAACGTAGGTTAGGTTAAGGTACAACGTAGGTTAGGTTAAGGTACAACGTAGGTTAGGTTAAGGTACAACGTAGGTTAGGTGAAGGCGCAATGTAGGTTAGGTTAAGGTACGATATACCTTAGGTTAAGGTACAATATCGCTTAGGTTAAGGTACAATATAGCTTAGGTTAAGGTACACGTTGTAGGGAAAGGTGTATTTTGGGGGGGGAGGGGGCGGCAGGTTCGTTGATAGTGATTATCGTAAGTGCATGCCTGCGGGATCA